>NW_027279722.1:282500-492500 GCF_046629955.1 Centroberyx affinis
GGTGAAATTTTACTTTTTCATGTTGCCTAACTGGCATATAGAGTTAGGTATAATGATATGTATGAAAATAAATCAAATAGCCTACAGGCATCAGTATTTCCTCTTCGTTTGCACGGATGAGCATCCCACTTACATTTGAGTTATTTATCTAACTCTCTTATCCAGACAGACTTCACATTAGGTCAACAGTAGAATAAGCAGCAAACAGCACAGAGGTCAAGGGTCAGAGGTCACAGCAACCTGACAGTAGATGGAACAAATATTGCTGTGACCCAGAATCATCATATATGACAGAGAAGAGCAGCAGTTCCTGTTGGTTTTCAGTGTTTAGAACTGTTGCGTCACATAATGTAAATTCTGTTTCAGACGCCAAATGACCCAAAAACCAAGAAAAACCTGCAGGAGGAAACACCAGCTGCACCCGGCACCGGTGCTTCACCTTCTGTCAAAGAGGTCAAGCCTGTGTATCCAAACACTAAACTTGAAATTCAGGCTCAGACTTGGTCTCTACTATACAAACAACCCCTAGCAAACAGGAACTATAGTAATCCTATAGTAGATTTTAGAAGGATAACAAACAAATATCACAGTAAAACTATAAAGTGCCTCTGGGAATATTATAGCAATATTACAATGATACCACTGCATTAACTTCACTATAAACTCACTATTGAGTACCACAGATACACTATGAGTCAGTATAGGAATATTATAGGAATACCTTTACATTTTATGATATTCAGTATTCATAATATATAATGCTATGTGTAATCTCAGATCTGTGGTAAGAAAAAAAAATTAAATTCAACTTACTGAAATTCTAATTCTGTTTCCTTTTCAAATTCCAATTCCAATTCCTCAGTTGAATTGGAATTGATGAGTTAATTCATGAATTGACCACAACCCTGACAGATACACTATAGGATTAATACAATGGAATAATATATATATATATATATATATATATATTATCTGCTATCATAAGGTAGGCTACTATAAGGTCACTGTTGAAGTTGAGACTATGTGCTTTTAACTATTTTAGAGTAACTATTGATAAACTCACTACTGACAACCACAGACACACTGTTAGTACCTGTGAGAATATTATAAGAGTATTATTGTGTTGTGATCTAGTGAGTGAGATAAAAAAAAAAAAATCAAAAGAAAGTACAATAGGTCACTGTAAACTCATTATAGAGTACCACAGAGCTACAGGAGGCAAAGCATTTCTTGAATCCTACTATAAAATGAGGAAAACTCTGTCTGTCTGCATCCATCTTGCTCCTCAATGGTTTGGCCGATCAGTCTGAAACTGCACGTGGGCATTGAGCATTGGCATAGGCAGGGACCGACGAAGCAGATTTTTCCATTTTCCCAAATTTACGCTGTTTATGCGCATTTTTGGCAAGTCTGCGCGGAGTTGTGGCGCGCGCATCCCCGGGTATGGACTAGTTCTCAGTAATTTTGGGAAACCGGTTATCCCGGCATGAACACTTGAAGGCTGTTTGTCTCCACCAGTCAGGAGCCCGACTGACAGAACCCGAGCACACGGGTCACCTCGACCAATCAGAGCTCCAGATGAGAAAACGTTGCCTTTTATGGACAGGTGTGTAGTCCCGCGAGCTCAAATAAAACCGGTGCCGTCTGGCGCACGTCCAGCAGTCAATTAGCACACCTGGGCTGATCCACTCTACCTACAGACACTCACCTGCACTTACCTGCACAGGTAAGAGAGAGATGACTCACCGGAGCTAGCTGTAGATTAGACTTTTTATTGATCAGTGGCTTCCTTACAAATCGATACCCAGTCAGTGCAAACACAGGCTGTGGCAGGTAATGTAAGACTGTGAAAAACACTGGTGTTTTAGAAATACGTTTATGAGGATGTTTTCTCAAACCTACCTTTTCTGCATTTTGAACGTGCTGTATAGCTTTTTTTTTTTTTTTCGTTTAACCAAGCAAATAAATTGGGAACAAATTATTTACAATGACATTCTGGCAAGAGGCAAAAAGGAGATGGGGGACTAGGGAAAGAGGATGAAAAGCAAAGAATAAAATAAAGTAGTAATAATGATGGTAATAACAGGGAGGTAAGATAAGAAGGCAAATGGTTTGCAGAAGTAAACCAGTAGGAATACTATATTGTCTTCTGATTGTGGCTGGTAGTAGGTTACTGAGCAGATAACATGTGGACTCGTGAAATCGGTGTGTAAATATTTTTGGACAATGATGGGTAATGGTGCAAATGGGCACCAAAATAATTATTGGTTATTAATATTTGCCCCTATGCTGCAGTATACAGTAAATGCAAAACAACTTTTTTTTTTTTGCTTTGTATATAAAAGCAATTTCTCCTCGGCCCTTATTTATTTTCCCTGCACTTCTCTACCATGCATGATCATCCTGTAGGGCTTAAAGGATATTTTTTTTACCATCTGTTGTCAGGGCAACAGTCAAAATCCATTATTTTCAAAAGGGGGCGGAGGGGTCAAAGAAACGCATGCAATATATCAAATTATTCAACAGTGTCTGCTTCATGATAAGCCACATTTCTTTTTATTGGAATGCTTTTGGAGTTTAGGTCTTCTAAAGTCAAAAATAGGTGGTTGCAACTGTCCAAACCTGCATTAAGAGAAAAAACTGCAATAAAAAGGTGATTTTTGTCAATACAGTTCTTAATCGGTAATTTTCTGGGTGGTGTGATTGTTGTTTTTAAAAAAAAATAATAATAATTTTAATCTTTAAAGCTATAAAACGTTGTGGACTTCAAATTGTATTTTAAATCCATTTCGGTCAGTTTTTCTAAAGACTTATTTATCATTGGCTACTGTAATATTGATTATCTAGGAATTTAATCGTATTCTCCTGTTGCAGACACTGAGTCATTCTAGAAAAGTCAGTTAAATCTAAAATGTAAATGTCTTGTATAACGAGCGCAGCCTGAACACCTCGGGGCAGGGCTGTTCCCTGTTTGCATATAAGTTGGCTGACAACACAGAAACTTCTTCCTGTCCTGAACCTCAACGCCTCTGTGGAAACAAAATCCCAATCTGAAGTTTTGTGAAATTAAATTGATTTTATTAAATTGCCCATCACAAACTAGACTTTGATTACATAATAAGTTGCAGCTTGATAATCCACACCTACTACTGAAGGTTTGATGACAAAAGAGGTTTTGGCCTTTTTTCAAGTTTTTTGTTTTGTTTTGTTTCTCTTAAATGCACTGAAGCTATAGGACTTAAGGCTCAAAAGCTGTAAGGTTATGACAATTTCAGTGTCACCACCCATATCAATGCGACTGTCATGTTGTTTGTGTTAATCTATATAATTGATTACTGTGAGGAAACTTGGGTTGCAGCAACATAACAATGGAGATGTAATACAAAATATAGATACTGTATCAGTTTTCAATAGTTGCAGCATCCACCTTGAGACAAATAACATGCATACAGAGACATTACATAAATATTCAACATTGCATTTATACAACAAACTTTTTATTTCTTTTTCAGAAATGGATGACGACATTGCTGCCCTGGTTGTTGATAATGGCTCTGGCATGTGTAAGGCGGGTTTCGCCGGAGACGACGCCCCCCGCGCCGTCTTCCCCTCCATCGTAGGCCGACCCAGACATCAGGTACGACCCGCCAATCATCCAACAGCCTGAACCGCCTGCCTGCTCTGGGGCGGGGCTGAAATGAGGACATGCCTGTTTGTCTGAGGAATATGTGGAGGAACAAAAAAATTCCTAACTGCACTGTAATAGGTGATTTTTTTTTTTTTTAAAGGATTTAAAAATGTGACTTGTCTGTGCAGGGTGTGATGGTGGGTATGGGCCAGAAGGACAGCTATGTGGGAGACGAGGCCCAGAGCAAGAGAGGCATCCTGACTCTGAAGTATCCCATCGAGCACGGCATCGTCACCAACTGGGACGACATGGAGAAGGTGAATACAGATGCCTTTTTGTTTGCAGCAACTAAAAACAAAAAACAAATGCATTATACACAAACATTTTGTTGTTGTCCGAACCCCCCAAGGGAGATACGGCACAGGTGAAACACGTCTCTGGCCAGTCAGATTGCTTTGCTGAAACTAGCTGTTGTATAATGAGTACAAGTCACTGGCTAGTGGGCTAGTTACACCTCTAACCAGGCATCTTAACCTTGCTGTGCTCTGTAGATCTGGCATCATACCTTCTACAACGAGCTTCGTGTCGCTCCTGAGGAGCATCCAGTCCTGCTGACCGAGGCTCCGCTCAACCCCAAGGCCAACAGGGAGAAGATGACACAGGTGTGTGTGTGTGTGTGTGTGTGTGTGTCAGTCCTATACTTGCACAGCAGAGATGACAGATAGTTCCTAAGGCCAAAGATTACCAGTGCTAAAACACAAACACTAGTTTTAAACAGGCCTGCACAGCCCCAATAAGGAGCTGTCGAAGTTTTAACTATTCAGGCTTGGCTCCTGCTGCTGTGATAATTGCATTTTTCAATTTGCGTCCGATACATTTTGAAGCCTTGAACCAAAAACGCATCCAAAGCACTCTATTAGAAAAGTTAAAGCCTTTATTTTAGTGGCTGATGCACAACATTACAGGTTAAAAGCTACACCAGCACTTGCTGGCCTCCCTCAGGTGCAACTTTTCACCTGCAATGCCTTCAGATAAAAGTTAAGCCTTTATTTCATGTCTGCTGCTCCTATCCTCAATTTGACTGTATGATAATTTATTACAGTTTCCACAATGAGACGCATGAAGGATTGACTTGTCTTTCTCTTGTATCCAGATCATGTTTGAGACCTTCAACTGTCCTGCCATGTACGTGGCCATCCAGGCCGTCCTGTCGCTCTACGCTTCTGGTCGTACCACCGGTGAGGAAACTCAAACACAACTGAACATGATCAGTGTCAGAAATTGAACTTCTCGGCTCACCTGCCAAGGGCTGCTGAATGTACCGGCCAAAATAATTAGACTTGCGTACTGTGTTCACTTGCTCATTCGAATACAATGCATCAACTTTATAATTCATCATGACGCCAAATTACAAAGGAGTGTTTTGAAGCATGATGTTATCGTCTCCAAGTTACTGGCCAGTGTGGTTGGTGAACTTTATGGATTTATCCACCAAAGACAAATTTTATAGCCCTTAATTAACAGTTAACTAATGTGTCTGGTAATTTACTAATGGTGTTCATGTTAACTAAGGTATTAATTTATACATTATTTCATAATTTATAAAGATGACTATTAAAGGTCCTATATGTAACTTTTACAAACGTTTTACATGTATAAATCGTTTTTTGTGTGAACGGGTTGTAACGTAACTTAAAAAATGAGACCTCAGCCGACTTTCTCCGTTGCCTGTAACAGTGTGTAAAGCTACATTCTATGTGAAGGACTCAGGCCGTTTTTTCCGGGAGATTCCAACGGATGTGACGTTATGCGCGCTCCCGTGGCTAGTCTCTTCAGCTTCACTACTTCTATAGCTTGCTTGCTCGTAACGTAATACTTTCTGAGTGGATATGTTAGTTGGCTAGCTTGCCAAATCACTTCACCAGCTAACGTGATCCATGATACTAAGTTATGTAGCTATTATGACAAATAGTGTTGATTTTAGCCAACAATAAATGATATAACGTTACAAAGCAAAGGTGTATAACGATTGCCTTCTACTAGCCAAGAGCGATGCAAGGCAGCGGCGCACACGGGACAAGTTTGCCTTCAGGGCTTTCTGGTAGAAAGCCTTAGGGTAACCCTAACCCCTACCTAAACCATAACCGTGGATTTCTGTCAGAAAGGCTTTCTGGCAGAAAGCCCTGAAGGCAAACTTCTCCCGTGTGCGGCAGCGGCGGCCAAATAACGTTATCTAACTGTACACAAAGCTATGCTAAGGTTAGCCAGCTAGCTGTAACTTAGCTACGCTGCATGGATCTGGCGTTTGTACAGTGAACTACAATGCTGATTTACAGTAATGGTGAAATAAACAATGGTAAGCTGTAATGACACAGCAAGGTGAACTACAGTCATTCAGGAAATGATGAATACATATAACGTTACATATTCCGTGTAGTTCACCAACAGTTAGCGTTATTGCAGATAAAAGATAGCGACATTGCTGAGCCTCACGGTGAAACTATTGCTGTTTTCACATATGAAAACTGGCTAGCAAGCTAACGCCGACCTATAATGTTATAAATACAGCCAATGTAACGTTATCACCCGACAAAGTTCACACATAATCAGAGTTCCTCCTCACAAAAACACAGCACTGAAAACATACTTAACCTACATATAACTTTAATTAATAGCCCGAGAGAGAGAGCGAGAGAGAGAGAGAGATGGTAGAGCGAGCTAGAGAGAGAGAGAGAGATGGTCGAGCGAGCTAGAAAGTGAATGAAGAGAGGGAGCGGTAGTAGCGAGAAAGCCGGTGAATCAGAGAAATAAAACGTTATTTTCTGATTGTTTCACAGCGGTTATGTTCTAAAGCACAGAGAGAGAGAGGGAGAGAGAGAGAGAGAGCCCCGTATCAAAATAACGATAGCCTACCTTAGAAAAGATCAACAGAGAAATGTCTTGCTGCTGCTTCTCCTGAGTTTTGTTCAGCAAATCTGACAACTGACAGCTTGAATTTCAGGTCGTACTTTTTTCTCTGTGCCACCATGGCGATCAGCAAATGTGACTGACATTTGAATGCAAGTAAAAAAAAAAAAAAAAAGAAACTGCTTCCTCATCTATCAACATGATGCCGCCTGTCCATCACGTTCATATGGTCACTGTTTTGGCCGATACACAGGATGCTCGCTCACGGGCACATGTGCGAACACGAGCAACAGGATGCTGACTGCAGTTACCTTAACGGCCACAGGTGTCATTAATAACAAGCATTTTCTGAATCTTACAAACAGTACCTTTAAATAATGTATAAATGAATACCTTAGTTAACATGAACACCATTAGTAAATGATTACCAGACACATTAGTTAACTGTTAATTAATGTACCCTTATTGTAAAGCGTTACCAATAAAGGTTGGAGATGAGGTTATCTATGGAGCCACTGAGAAGCCTTCTATTTGGCAACGGTACGCCTAGACTACACTACACATTAGCACCCTATATGGTACATTAAGTTCCTCACAATGTAGATAGGCTCAACACAACGGGCAGACAGAACAAGAACGGCGACATATTAAAATGAACAACCCCGTCAGTCCGTCCACCACCACAGGTACATTGTCAACCAGTAGGAAACACTGCTCACTCAATAGTTTTGACTAAATGTTATTTGTTATTATAGTATCTTTCTTATCATGCTGTATTATGCTTCTGCTGACGACCCCAAAAATGAGGATCATGTCAGATCAGTGTGTTTTAACAGAGCAGCTTTCGTCCTGCAGGTATTGTGATGGACTCTGGTGACGGTGTCAGCCACACGGTGCCCATCTACGAGGGCTACGCGCTCCCTCACGCCATCATTCGTCTGGACCTGGCCGGCAGAGACCTGACTGACTACATGATGAAGATCCTGACCGAGAGAGGCTACAGCTTCACCACTACTGGTACACACACACACACACACACACACACACACACACGGGCATAGTGCACCCATAATTCATGCAAATCAATTTATCGCCTGTTTGATAATTCTGTGTTCAGTGGGCATCACTCTTTTTCAAATGGTGGATATCTCATTTTGAAATGAAACTCTTTAAAGTTTGACTGTTTTCCTCCTATGCAGCCGAGCGTGAGATCGTGCGTGACATCAAGGAGAAGCTCAGCTACGTGGCTCTGGACTTTGATCAGGAGATGCAGACAGCAGCCTCCTCTTCCTCCTTAGAGAAGAGCTACGAGCTTCCTGACGGACAGGTCATCACCATCGGCAACGAGAGGTTCCGCTGCCCCGAGACGCTCTTCCAGCCCTCCTTCATCGGTCGGTAACAAACCGGCACTGCATGGCTTCTCAGAATTATTCAACACCCAATCATGACTACTGCTGTGTCCACATCACAAGGGGATGCACTTTTGTTTTTCTGGCAGTGTATGCAGTCTAAAATGTTTTCTAATTAAAGTATTCTGGTCCTGTGCAGAATCTCTGACCTACAAATTTAAAATCGTATTCAAAACTGACAAATCCAGAGCCTTAACATCTCATTTCCCCTCCTCAACACAAGGGACGCACAACTATGTATGATCATATTGCGATTTTTAGTTTCCACAATTAATAATAGTGCAGTTTGTCAATATTGAAACTTTTCAATTAAAATATCAACCCAAACGGCCGCTGCAGCGTGTCAGTGGAATTTTCTACTGTGATGGCACCAAATGAGGAAGACAAACTGAATGTGGCCGTGCTTTTCTCCGTCTGGGCTGGGTTTCTCAAAATCATTGTGACTCAAATTTCTTCATCTGTGTATAAATACTGCGTTCATATCGGAAGAACGGGATGACGTCTTGTTGTTACAGTTGGAAGCGTGTTTTTTACTCGGAACGTCCACATCCAAGATGGAGCAATCATAAGGTTGTGATGCTTTTAAAAATGAACCATAAACAAACCGCAGCAGACACTGCTTGCTTTTTATAAGTAGATTTTATTATATTAGTGTAACTAATTTAGATTTGTATTCCCTCAGACTGCCAACATCAGTGGATTTCACTGTTTGCGCCTGTGTTGATACACTTCTGTAATTTGTGATGCCAAGTGGGAGATGTCAGAGCTCAGAAACATTCCCACATGTACTACTTGTAATTGCCACTAGGAGGCTGATGTGAACGGTTTTCCCAGTCGGCAGCCCGTATTGGTGATGAACCCGATATTACATGAACACGGCGTAACTTTGGTTCCATCTGTCTCCTCAGGTATGGAGTCTGCTGGCGTCCACGAGACCACCTACAACAGCATCATGAAGTGCGACGTGGACATCCGTAAGGACCTGTACGCCAACACTGTACTGTCCGGTGGCACCACCATGTTCCCCGGCATCGCCGACCGCATGCAGAAGGAGATCACCGCCCTGGCCCCCCCCACCATGAAGATCAAGGTACATCAGATCTCCCGAACTGCTTCATTCAAGATCCCCTCATTTCCTTTCCATGCCAACGAAAGACTGCTTGGCATAGATTAGGGTTGTTTGTTTTGTTTTTTGACTGAGTGAAACTGTATGCAATCTGGAAAAGGGCATCGGCCAAATGATTGAAATGCTAATGTAATGCGTGCAGACTTGAGTCTCGCTCTCGTTCAAACTGATCTCTCATCTCCCTGACTCCTAATCTGACCCATTAAGTTAATGTGCAATAACTGACATTGTCAAAAGTTACTTAATGCTTTTTAATGTGTCTGACAACCAATTTATACGATATCTAGACTTGAACCCTTTGTAAATGTAAAGCTTTGTTTTAGCAAATGCAAACTTTAAGTTTCCCTATAGGTGGTGGGTCATCCTGCCTTTGAAAGTGGTCATATTTAAAGCTGCTGAATATCTGCATCTTAAAAAAAAATTTTGCAAGGAGGAGGAGTAAGACACTACATTTCCTCTTTGCCCTTTCAGATCATCGTGCCCTCAGAGGAAGGCCTTTTTTTATGGAGGATCTTTTCTGGCCTCTTTTCTGTCTCTTCCTCTCTTCTTCCATCTCTTCTTAACCACTTGTTTTTTTTTCACCCCTCCAGATCATCGCTCCCCCAGAGAGGAAGTACTCTGTCTGGATCGGTGGCTCCATCCTGGCTTCTCTCTCCACCTTCCAGCAGATGTGGATCAGCAAGCAGGAGTACGACGAGTCCGGCCCCTCCATCGTCCACCGCAAGTGCTTCTAGAAAGGGCTGCTGGCCTCGACCACAACTAGGGGAAAATGATCTAAAGATTCAAGTGTTTTTGCCGACTAGAAGTGTCCTTGGTTTATCTTGCATGAAGGTATAAATGGACTTAAATGGAGATACCACTTGCAAGATGTAAATCAAGCGTTTATGTGCTTAAGTATTTGAAATGTTTCCCAGTTTTGCTCCATAACTTCTTCCCAGTCTTGGCTGGCCAACACCAGTCTGAGGCATCAGTCAGCTTTGGCCAGGAGGTGACCGTGTCTAAACTGAGGGGTGATGGGGAGGTAAACGCTATTCCCTCAGACCCCCCCTCCCCAAAAAGGTATATATATATATATATGTGTATCTGTTGCACCTTCGTTCAGCTCTAGGAAGTTACAACGGTTATGTAAAAGTGTTTCAATAAAACATGTATTTTGTTTTTTCATGGCAACTATGCAGAAACCATAAACTTTGTGTACGGTGGGACTTTGTGTCCCTGCCGGTGATAAACCAACCAAACATTTCTACTGACCAATAAAAAAGCAGTGTTGTCTTCACTGACCAATGGAAGATAGCTTATCTACTTCTGGTGTCATCTAATGCAATAAATTGCACATATACAAATATCTGCACCTCTCCTTGTCCTTTATCTGTCAATTCAATGTTTGTTGAGACTGAAATGGTGAATGAACTGAATATTTAAAATGCATCCTCAAATTTATTATAGGGAATTTTGTACAGTTGTAGCACTGGAATTAATACAAAACAGTTTTGGTTTTTGTCTGATTACTACAATCTTCTGATGGTAGAAGACGAGAGCCAAGAGCCAGGTTGTTAGTCTGGGAAAGTGATGTTGAAGTGCTGAGTGCCTGTGGCAGTAAGTAGCACAGGGCTTTCCTTTTGGCTGTCTGGACCTCATTGAGGAGAGTAGCATTGTGGGCCCTGGGCTACAGTCAGTTGCTCTGCTACAGCTGCATTGTTTTGGCAGGCAAGACTGGTTTGTCCGTGAAATAGCAAGAGCAGGCATGAAAACAATGGATCAGTTGGCTCACTGGGGTGTTCACACCTGTCTTTGAGGAGAAAAGTTATTTCTTTGGTTCAGTCCCTGAAGTCCATGCTGTTGTTGTACTCAAGGTAGCCTGGGGCTAGAAGACACAGAAGAAATAAACTTTTCAAGCACAGGGCACTCCATATCTGTGGTTAGAATGGAAGGAAGTGTACTTTGAATGAACAAAGTTAAAACATTGCTTAGTATGGAACCTCTGGGGGTGCTGAGGGGCAATGTATTGGCACCTTTCAGTGCAGCTGGGTCAGCTCACTGGCTCACTGGATTAATAAAGTGATATCTTTACTTTAACAGAAGTAGTCGGTTCACACTCACAGTTTTAACACCTCTTGGTAGGAGCTCTTAGTGTAGTACAGGTGTAACTACAGCATCACCTTTTTGTGGGTTTAGTTATAACAGTAGTGAGGGTGACTACTGAAAAGAACACAAAGCTGAGTCATGGAAAATTAGCTTTATGACACAAAGCTTAATGCGTAAAAATCTACACAAGCTGAAATGCATGTCATGATAGCTAGTGGTACAAAAGCTCTCAGGCCTTCAGGCTTCACAGGAGCTGGTGGCTCAAAGTTGCAGTTAGACTAATCTCGGTTAATGCTAACGGCTAAACTAGTATTGAAAATCACGGTATTTGATACTTTTACAATACAGAACATCAATTAATCTCAGTTTCAATTGGCCTTAAATCTTAAAGTAGACTGTATGGCATCTGAATGATTACTGTTAATATTAATGTTACTAATGATTATTAGGTGTTAACATTAAAGTGATTGTTATCACTATAATGGCCTCAAATTGATAGCTTCCAGAATTAATTAAACATCATTTACCACAATGCACTTCCTGCAAGTACAGTTGGGGCTTATGCTCTGAGAAGAAATTACTCCATCTGGTGGCAGAACTGAGAGTTCCTTAATTCAAATGTTCAGGTTCTTTTGTCACTGAACCTTAGTTATGCACTTAACTGATTATTTTATAGTATAGAATATTACAAAAGCATGAACAACCAACAATACTGCCTCACAAGGGGCACCATAAAAATATGTAAAGAATGTCCTCCCACATATTAATATTAATGTAAGGAAAATGGTTCTTTACACACAGTGGCACTGGCTATGAAGAATTATTCATTTTCATAAAGTAGCACAAGTGATAAGAAATGTATCTAAAAATCAGCCTCATATCGGTATTGTTAAGTTATCTATCAATTTGGAATCTCAACTAATAATCAAATATGTATTATTGAAATTGCAATATTAATAGTTCATCTCAAACTACATTACACCTTTAGTTAACACTAAATTAATAATATTGATCATTTAATTAAGGGTTGATGGATAAGGTGAGGACTTAACAGCAGAGGTTGGTTCATTCATGCATTATGTAATACAGACACAAGACCCTTTTAGAATTGACACGCAATTTATAGAATAAAAATATTAGAAGGTAACACAAATGAATACAAACTATTTACAGGCGTGTGTGTGTCAACATGGTTTGTGTGTGTGCCTATGCGTGCATGTGTCTATCTATAGGCTGTGTGTGAGCATGCTGGGCTCACAGCAGGGTGAGAAGAACAGAGGATCTTACATGGAGATCACATGGAGGGAAAGCTGTATAGGCCTAGGCTTTCTCTGCTCCATGGAGCAAGCCCAAGCCCTGTACTGTCTCCTATCTGCTCCAAAATGGAGTGAAACAACAGGAAACACTTAAAGCTGCACTAAGCGATTTTCCAACCACTAGAGGGTGACAAACCACCACGCATAAAGGCTGTTAGCTAAGCTAAACATACCTATGGAGAAGTGTCGCCGGCCACCAGTCTTGCTTTCCCAGATTATTCTCCCGCTGAAGGTTACATGTCCCACATTAACAAGTGAAGATGTAGGTAGCAAGTTAACTAGCTTAACAAGTTCATTTGCTTGCTTCATCGATTCTGCCATTACAAGAAAGGACTGGGAAGAGCTTCGAGTCGGGACGGATTTTGACAACAAGCTTTAGAAAGGAGGTGAAAACAGCAACACACGGCTGTGTGGATATTGGTTTATATCAGTATGTCACAAGGAAATGTTCATATAGCACAGGTTAGTTTCAGGATTGGTTATAGGGTCTGAAATCACTTATTGCAGGTTTAAGTGTCTCTCAGTGAAAGGGGGAAACAGGAACGTGTTCTTTACATAGGGAACTGTCCTTTTCAGGACAGATGAGGGTAGAATATCTACACTTACTATCTCCAGTCATCTGGTCAAGGAACGTGCCAATCGCACTGTTGTGGGCATGCTCACAAAGTATGTCAAAAACAATGGAAATGGGGTGTCCTGGTGGCTCAGTGGTCTAAGGCAGTGATTCTCAACCTTTTTCATATCAAGGACCCTAATTTAGTCCACATTAGGGCCACAGACCCCCATTTGATGAGATGTTGTCTCTTGAACCCAAATCTGAGAATATTTTTATTGTTGATATGATTTTGTCCAGAATTCCATGACGATCTGTATTGTAGGTAGAGAGATAACAGAGAAACTATGATCAAATCAGTCATTCTTCTACATTCTCCAATTGTGCCAACGTCTTGTAAATGATATAATGCTGAAGTTTAACAATTCATCAATTTGCTGGGGACCCCCTGGAACCCCCTCAAGGACCCCTGGTGTTCCCCGGACCCCACGTTGAGAACCACTGGTCTAAGGTGCATGCCATACTACCGCAACGTCCTGGGTTTGAATCCAGCCTGGGACCTTGTCACATGTCATCCCTCTCTCTCCAAATCACCAGCCAGACCCTTTGTGCCATCACTTCTTCAAAGGGAAGTGAATGGTCAATCATTTACCTCTTAGGTGGCATGCAGCATGGCACACTTGCATGTGACTGAAATCCACTATCCCACCTAACAAAATAGTAACTTGCTCCATATCGGTTTCAGGATGAATCTCACATGGCTCCTGAGTGCCCTCCTTGTCCTTCAGGTAGCGACCCAGTCCAGTGATGTGGTGGAAACAGGGCTAAACCTAATCCTACCCCTAACCCACCGACATTGTCCTCCAAGATGCCTCTGGGCTCCTCCTTACCAACTGCTGAGTTTACACTCGTCTAGACCCTTGGGATATATACCGCAATTATATTAATCTACCACCACCGCTGGCTGACGGAAAATATAATACAAACAGCTTGTTAGTTGCTCTCTGCTGAGCACATAAACACACTGTACACTGAGAAGTGGGATAAACTAATGTGGAGGTTACCTCAGTGGGCACAAACACTCCCACAGTTCCTGTGTCTCCTACCAACCATGGATCTCCCAGCAACCTATTGTGGAGGCATTATGGTGGAAGGCCAAGTGCAGCAGTACTGGAACCTCTGAAACAATCACTAAAAAGAAACAATGAAAGGGTTGCAGGAAACAAAGGCTACACAATAAAACATACCTCAACACCAAGGGCAAGAGGAGGGAGCCTTCTGGTAGTGCTTCTACCTGGGACGTATATATCTATACCACACACCCCTACTAATTGAATGATTGGCAGCACTCTGGTGTGAAGCTTTGAGGGAGTGGGTGTGTCTGCCAACCCCACCCACACTAGTAACTCTACCAGTTACATAAAGTTCCCCTACTATTGAATAAGTCACTGTACCTTAAAGAGATCCTAGCTCTAAAATAAGAAAATCATTAGTCTGGGTTTGGAGAGTTTTAGTGTCCCGAGATGGTCTAAAAGCTTCAGAGTTTCAGAGGCTTTTCTACGGAGCCCGGGAGTGGCCATTGGGAGAGAGAAAAAAGTTATAGAGTCCATGATTTACTGTAACATGCGCACGTTTTAGTTCATTTGTGCGCACGAGATACAATTTGTTCCCTCGATTTTGATAAACTGCAATTTAGGAAAAATGCAACTTAAAAGGAACCTTTTAGTTATTGCAGATAGGCCTAGTACGGATTTGGTATGTTAATATCCATTGTCTGTTTACACTGAATAGGCAAATCCACCAAATATTGCAACATGTAAACACAATCAGGTGCTGCAACACACCCAGGACAGCGCCACATTTAAACATAATCACCAATATGTGCACTGACTCTTTATAAGTTCGTGAAGAGTGCATGTATTATATATCGAGAGCACGATATCACTATTTCGAGGGCACGTTTTGGCAATTCGTGCCCTGAAAAAATAAAATGAGAGCTCGAATTGCCTATCCACTCCCAGGCTCCGTACTTTTCCACCCTGATGAGAACAAAATTCTGTGGGAAACACTTAATACTGTTTTTGGAATGAAAGCGGTCATATTTAAAGCTGCTGAATATCTGCATAAAAAATTGTCTATCGCCAGCTTCAATCCAAAAATATTGTTGGACTTTGCCAGGAAAAATAGAGAAAATTCCTAGCTGTCCATTCAGAGCTGGGACCAATTCATTGATAAACTCAATGAAATCAGTTATTTTAATTTTGGTTTATTTAGTTTGTACACTGATAAAATATTCTTCTATTCTTTGCAGATGAAATGACCCAATTTCCCCAGAGGGGTCATTAAAGTTTAACCAAATCTGATCTAGAATTTGAAATTGCCTGATAAAAGTTTGAATCCACAAGCCGCTGTGGCCGGATGGGCTGAAAAGTGAGTTCTGTGGAATTTGTCTGTTTTTCCCTGTTATGTAAGTTCATGGTGACGTTTTCCTCCTGTCGGTCAAGGAGGGCCTGGTAGTTGAGTTGTGGCTTGCTGCAGTGAGCTGTGGTATTTATGAATGAGCCTGAGGCGCCCACCTGGACTTCGTTAAAAAAAAAAAAACTGCTGATGCATGTTGGGACATTTTTTGAGTTTTTCATATCTTGGTGAGTCCTGTGCACTCTGCATTCTGGAAAGACTGTTTTTAGTAACAATCAATGAAATTCTGATATATAAATGTCCATTTTGCTACTCTTTATTTCCAATTGCTCTAACTCAACAGTGATCCTACCTATATCCAGTTCATAAAGCTTTTCCATTGTCTGTTCTAAACAGCTGGTGTCTGGTAGCGCTTTCCTGGGAAAAAAAATGTTTCCGCTTTGTTTGGAATAAACAGAAGAAGAAGAACTGGGTAGTTAGCATGAGCAGCGATAGCCACCATGACTGAACAGACTAAGAAAAGAGAAACTCAAATTGCAAAAAGAAAACCCAAGCTCCGCCCACAGTGTTTGATTGACAGGTGATCTGTGGGAAGTGCAGTGCGGAAACACCACAGTGAGGCTGAGCAATAAAGATGAAGACTAAATAAAAAAAACAAAGTGAACTCAAACCCATGGCCCTGTGAGTATGTGCAACCAGGATGTCCCTATTACAGTTCAACTACTGATAACTGACATTTTTGGATTGAAGGTGCTGATAGCTGATATTTTGTGCTGATATTCAGTATCTTTGAATTCCAATATTTACCTCATTATCCCTCACTAATAATGCTCTGGTTTTGCCGCACCCTACAGTAGCAAGTCTTCCATCAGAGCGACCAGAGCATTGTCACCGAGTAAAATAAAGGAGGTAATGAGGTAAATATTGGACTGTTGGACTACAAACTGTAAATCGTTTGGCTACAAAACACTTGGTTGGTTGATTGGTTTGATTTTCGGTGTTTTTTGGAGCTGTAAAGAGATTGGCCCGTTAATTTAATAGTTTGGGAGAAGGCTGAGATGGAGATGCAGGGGCGAACTCTCTGTGTGTTTGGTGTCCTACCAACTTCAATGGAGTTTCCACTGACATAAGGGTAAGAAGACAATGACTGAACTTTCATTTCATTGAGGGAACTGTTCCTTTAAATGTGTAATCTTTGCCAAAGTCAGCATCTAAACTACAAGATGGGTAAAACACACACAGTAAACGCATTGTGTACAAATACCAAATATGAGGAACAGACATCTGGGCAGCCTGCCTTAACGAGTTATATAATGTTCCCTCCCTCTCTCTCTCTCTCTCTCTATCCCTCCATCCATCTGTTCCTTTCATCAGTCATTCTGTCATCCTTCACTGCTCATTTTTTCTCTCTCCGTCTCCATTATCTCTGTCTACAATCAAACCCCCCCAACTCGTTCATCTCTCATCTATCAAGTCCATATAGTCCCATAGTCCACGTTTAATAATCCAGTATGAACCTGATTAAGACAAATCTGACTAAGAATCAGATTAGAAAAGTATTTATTCAAGCTAACAGTCACAAAGATAAAAATCATTATATAGGCTTATATAGGAAGAGTAAATAGACCTACACAATGCATGCACACTAGAAATTTTGGTATTTACCAGCCAGTGTGACCTGTTGGCAGAAAAAATAGTTTCCAGCCGTTTTCTCTGCTTTTGAGCGTTTTAATGAGAAACATAAAGGAAAATTATGTTCAGCTGGGATTTAAAGTGTTAAAGGGGCACAATTTAGAAGTGGGGGGCCCCAAAACTTAAAAGGAATAAATAAAAATGATTTATAGAGCTCTCCTGCAGGCCTGCACGGTCTTATGTTCTCCTGTCACATCTGGGTCAGGAGGCCCACAGTTCCCAGTCGGAGCCTCTGGCCATGGGCAGGCGTCTGCATGTCTGTCGGACCGCCACATAAATACCAGGATGTCGGCTTCAGATGCTGCTTTCACTGTCAGACGCAGACGCAGCGGTTCGGACCGGAGACACGCCGACCCTCCGCCAACATGTTCGCAATGAGACTGGTCGCCTTCAGCTGTGAGTATCCTCTCCGCAAGACCGGGCTGACATCACTTACATTTAGCTTCATTTAGAAAACCAGTGTTTGATGACTTGATGCATAAATATTTCATTTTCCTCCTGGTTGAGTTTGTTTGGTTTGTCAAGTTTCTCTCCCTTGATTCAGTTGTTTTTCTTCTTCATCTTGATTTTTTTTTTGCCTGCTTTTGTTTTTTATAAGCTCCTCGGTTATCTCGCCAGCGCAATTTATAATTTCTCGTCTTTTCGTTTTAATATATGCAAACAAATCAATTATAAATTCTTATCTCATAAACCTGTAAGTAGGTTTTTAAGGTTTTGGTTCTACTCTCCTCTCACCTTAGATGTCTTGGTGTTGCTGTCCAAATACTAAATTGCAATTCATTATTTTTGCAGTGGGATGGAGGTGACAACCGGTTTATTTCAAAGGCTTTTCGATTTTGCAAGAAATCCACTTCTTATGAGGATGTTACCAATAGAAATGTAGATTTTAATTATGGTGCACTGCTGTATGATGCGCTTCATTTTTACTCTCTTTGGCATTCCATTTTCTGTACTTTATACATGTAATGGTGTTTAATAAATTGGAAATTTAATTTTGAGCTGAAAGTGAGCTGAACCCAACAGATTATGAGATTACCTGAGACACAACGTCTGGTCAAATGAAGACTCTCATTCCAGAACATGATATATCCATTCTAGATAAAGATTATCGGGTAGATCAATAGTCAGTATTTGAACAAAAAAAAAATATATAATAATAATAATAATATATAGCTATATATACGTGTATATTATATTATATATACTGAACAAAAATATAA
This sequence comes from Centroberyx affinis, assembly GCF_046629955.1. Taxonomy (NCBI): domain Eukaryota; kingdom Metazoa; phylum Chordata; class Actinopteri; order Beryciformes; family Berycidae; genus Centroberyx; species Centroberyx affinis. The sequence continues at coordinate 300,855 of NW_027279722.1, forward strand.
ATGCAACGTGTAAAGTTTCAGTCCCATGTTTCATTAGCTAAAACAATATCATATCCAAGAAAAGTTAATTTCTGTCAAATCTTTTTACATCTCTGTTAGTGAACATTTCTCATTTGCCAAGATTTTCTTTCAATGGAATGATTTTCTTAAACAAACTCTAACCAAGTAAAATCTTTGAAATTGTTGCATGTTGCAGTTATATTTTGGTTTGATATATTTGTATATTATTTTCTAACCTTAAGATAGCCAACTGGCAAAAGTTTGACTTTCATGCCAGCATCTTGTCGGACCAAGGGCCAAATTTGTCAAAACTCATTTAGGGATGAAACTCCACACATGCAGACATTTTACTCACTTGTTCTTTAACTGCAACTAATCTAGGACTAATGTAGTGTAGCAGGTTAGATGTTTCTATGTGAACTGGTTAGGATGGTTTACCAGAGTAGCAACTACAGAGACAGTTGCCATTCTAATAATATATAGATTTTGTAAGCTGGCAAATCACAAATAGTTTATATTTTTTTCATTTTCACTTATAAAATGTGTAACGCGGATGTTCTTCTGTTTTCAGTGCTGGCTGCAGCTTGGTACTTCACTGGTGCTGGTAAGTTTTCTTTTAAAGATTATTTCTTTGGCTTTTTCCACATTATTTGACAGTTCAAAGTAGAGAGAGTGAGAGAGAGAGAGAGAGAGAGAGAGGGGGAGGGATGCAACTTTGGTATTTTTTATTTTTCTTACTCTTTTTTTCTTACTTTAATTGCAAGTCTCCTTGGTCATTTACGAGTTTCATGACCCTTAGACCCTTGAAACCTGTTTAACCCTCATTCTATAATTTAAAAACATAAGAAGATATTTTTCTAGTTCTGATCTCACAGTCTGATAGAGGTTAGAGATACGCAACTCGAAATAAAAAGAGAGACAAAACGAGATGCAAAGGGTTGAAAATTTGAAAAAACTGTAAAAATGTCTATTACTCTAGACAAAAGAATGAAAAATTGTATGTGTCTATTTAGCAGTATAATGATGATGATGATGATGATGATGACGATGATGATGATGATGTGTTTCAACAGAGGGGGAGGTGGTCTACGCCTGTCTCAACGATACCGTTGAAATATCATGTGGTAAGAAGACACACACACACACACACACACACACACACACACAAACACACACACACACACACACACACACACACATTAAAGCTGCTCTGTGTATCATTTTAACATCAATAAATCATTATCACATTAATTTTGAGAAATAATTGGAAACAAACAAGACCAAACAAGTCTAAATTTCCCAGTTGTAGTTCTGTCTCATTCAGGTAGGGGCCATAGGGAATCCCACAATACCTTGCGATACTAGCAAAGATGAAGAAGAAGAAGAAGAAGAAGAAGAAGAAGAAGAAGAATGAAATGGCAGGCGGAAGTCCCCGCTTTGAGACAAAGCCTTTCAAAATGAACACATTTATGGCTGTAAGGCGTAAAAAATAGCACACATCTAACAATTTCAATTGATTTTAATGTGAAAATTGTCAATAGGGAAACATATTACTTGATTTTAGTCCAGTCAGTTGTTTCTGAAACGACCATCTTTGAGAAAGGTGGCAACGGGTTTATGGGAAATGTAGTTTTAATTTTGAGAAACACAAAATGCTAAAACCCCTCCTCCCCTTCTCTCTTTCACTCTTTTGACTCGTTTGTCACTCTCTCTCTTTCTCTCGCTCACACACACACACGCACATTCACTACTCTCCTCCTCTCCTCTACTCTTCCCTAATCTCCTCCTCTCCTCGCCTCGCCTCTCCTCTCCTCTCCTTTTCCCTCCCCTCCTCCTCTCCTCTAGAGGTTGGCAGTAAGATAAAGCTGAACCACATCCTGTATAAGGTTGGTGTTGGGACGAGGTGTGGGGAGGGAAAGCGCCACCCGGATGACGGACCGGACACCTACTGCACCTTCCCCTTTGTCGAGATGGTGGTGGAGGACCTGTAAGGAAACACTTTATTGAAGATATAAGATGTAGTAGTTGCGTCTTCTCAGAAAAACTTAGGCTAGTCTCTTCATCTACAGTAGATCTCCGATCAGAGAGTGACACGGGAGCAGGGATCTCAGATTCCTTCAGACTTTAATGCCATAAATGCACAGTGCCATAATCTTGAACAGTCATATGGTGTCTGGAATTATAAATCAATACACAACAAAGAAATAAGTCAGTACACAAACCAGCATTGGGTTAAAATAGCTAGCAGCAGCAAATTAACATTAACATAAAGATATTAGCAGATTAGCGTTAGCATTAGCGATTTAGTATTAGCGATCGTGGCATTATAATTATTTATGAGGTGGTAATGACCAAATGAATCAACAACAGCTGACAGGGTACAGGCTATGCAACAATAACGACAGATTTAACTAATTACACATTTCAGCCAACTTACATTTGCTCATTCACTCATATGCTGCTCAATCACCGACAGTCCAGATTAGAGAGAGAAAAACTACAGCAGAGCCATGTATAGGACCCCCAGAAGGCCCCTTTAGTTACTCACTGTCTGAACGAATTCCCAGACTGTACCTTATGTAGTGATACCCCCTGCTGGTGAAAGACGGGGAATTCAGAACACACTTTGTCAGAATAATTACACTAATTACACTAACCGACACGTTAAAGCTGCAATAAGCGAAATGCTCTGACCACTAGAGGGCGACAGAGACCACAACACATTTGTAAATAACACACAGCAAAGCCACTGCACTACGGAGGCCTATGAAGGACAAATGGAAGGATAAAGGCGGATAGCAAAGCTAACTGTACCTCCTGAGAAGTCTCACTGGTTACCAGTCTCACTTTGACAGATCTTTCTCCTGCTGAAGGTCACATGTCCCACAATGACAAGTGAAGAGGCAGGTAGCAAGTTTACTAGTTTAACAAGTTTACTCGTTCACTTCATTGATTCCGCCATTAGGCTATGAAAATTGTTTTTGGGAGGAGGTGAGCACCACTTTTAAACAGTGAGGGAGGAGACGAGCTTGTTTTTCCCAGGGTGCAGCAGGGGGCATCACGCAGCAAATTCAGGTGATGGATTCAATCAGTCAGTCAGTCAGGTAATGCTTAGTGAGATGTCACTTTGTGAGATGGCCTCTAGAGGGCGCCTCTCGCCTATGGCTAAACGCCACATTGCTCCTGTCATCAGCATCAGGTTTCTGAGGCTTTAGCCAGGAATGTTTTTTGACTAGCCTCGAGTGTCTTGACAGAGGAAACAAATCTAGGCTATATCAAGGGGGTCATTGGACCGGAACGCATCGGTACGACGTTCCGGTAGTGAATTTGACGATGTAACGCAGAACGTCTGGTTCTGAAAAAATAAATCCAAAGCAGTACCGGTGGCTGTACCTGTTTTAGGAGCTTAAACTACTGGCTCGGTTCGTTTTGTGATCAAAGTTTTCCAGCCGGGTGATGTTTGGACCTTCGGCCAATTACAGTGCTTAAAAATGGAAAACTCCACTCAACTGGGAAGCCGGGCCACATTAAACAAACACACAATCAAATGACAGACAGACAGTTTAATCTGAGCCGTGGAGCTGACAGGTTGTGTTGTGAAAATGAACATCTTCTATACACATGCAGCTTCATCACAGGTTTGTAGTTTGACAGACAAACCATCAAAACTAACATTTGTTTAAATGAAGTTCATTAAATTAGTTGTAGTAACGCAGGATGGCCATGCTTGTTTCGGCTAAATAGGAGGAAATCTCAGGCTGAATAATGGCCTGTCTGTCTGTCTGTCTGCCTGTCTGTCTGTCTGTCTGTCTGTCTGCCTGCCTGCCTGCCTGTCTGTCTGCCTGTCTGTCTGTCTGACTGCCTGCCTGCCTGTCTGCCTGCCTGTCTGTCTGTCTGACTGCCTGCCTGTCTGTCTGTCTGTCTGTCTGCCTGCCTGTCTGTCTGTCTGTCTGTCTGTCTGTCTGTCTGTCTGTCTGTCTGACTGCCTGTCTGTCTCTCCAGCTGTAATAACAGGCGGTCTTGTAAAGTCCCGGTGACTGAGCTGGTGTTTGGTGAATATGACTGTAAGGAGCAGACCAGGTACCTGCAGGTCTCCTACAACTGTGCCAAACCTGAGCCGGACAGTAAGAACACACACACACACACACACACACACACACACACACACACACACACACACACACACACACACACACACACACACACACTCCCATGTTATTGTCCTCCTTCCTTTGACTACATTAATGTACATCAAAACAGAGTTCCGGCTGGACACTGAGTGTTAAAAGCCAGAAATCATTCAGTTGTTGGTATTGATCAATAACTCTATCAACAAATATATTATGGTAATTTTGTGCTATGAGGCAGTAAAAACCTTTACGCACAAATACAGTCTGAATGAAAATATGCATTTGTACTGAATATGTCTGAGTGTTGGAATTGAAAGGAGAAAGAAATAAGTTTCACTGTTTCAAGAACAAGTGATAGTATTTTGAAATAATGCAGATTGACCAATTTGTTTCAAGATAATTCAAGAAAAGTCTTGGAACAAGTTGATTTGCATTGGAAATAGTTAGACCAGGTTAGTAACAAGCATATGTTGTACCCAAGGGTGGAAGTAACTGATTACGTTTACTCACGTTACTGTAATGGAATAGCTTTTTTGTGTACTTGTACTTTTTTTTAGTATATTTTAAAGTCAGTAATTTTACTTAAGTCCATTTCTCCTTCAGTTTTGTCCTTGTTTCCATTTTAAATCCATCCATCACAGAACAGATTGTGTGTCTAGTTTGAACTCTGTCCTCTCTCCTTTTAGAGTAACTCAGGCAGGAGGATCTCTGAAAAAACACTCTCAGCACACACTCGTCTCTCAGGAACTTTTACTCTGAGCCTTTTAAATGAGACACTTTTTAACGTTTACTGCAGTAGATTTTTACACCAGTACTTGTACTTCTACTTCAGTAGAATGTCAGCAAAGTAACAGTACTTCTACTGGAATCGCACATTCTTTCCACCGCTGGTTGTAGTAGTGTTTACCAACACTGTGATGCACCAGCTCAAGTCTTTTATTACATCATTTTTGTGTTCATTTGTCATTTTTACCAAATATTAAAATACTACTGCTGTTATTTGTGTTTTTCCATACAGACGTTGAACCAGCCGCTGAAGTCTGACTCTCAACATCCAGCATTTAAAACTTTATTGTTCATCGCTGCAGACAGATAAGACTCCAGCCAGAATCACCTCAGGTTTCAACATCAGGCCGACCTGCAGAGCAGCGGGTTCAGCACATACAGCGTACTCAGAAGGACGTGGGTTAGAGTCCCACTCACAACACTTCACCATCTGTTTCTCTACTGTTTTCTGTCTAATAAAGCAGGGAGAGCTTGTAAGATATCTAAAATCTTCTCTGGTATGTGAATGAAGATGCTGCTTGGTCTGTATTTGAATTCACACATTTCAAAATCAGTAAAATTGAAAAACGACCCGTCACTTGTTTCTTTGTGTTTTATTTAGCCGAGAAACTCACACAGCTTCACTGAAAAGTAAAAAAGTAAAGTCTTTCATTCCACAACACTGTGTGTTTTTTTGGGGGGAAAAAAGCTTCCTGATGTTCATTCCTCAATATTTACAAAACCGATGATTGCTTCCTCTGAAATGTTCCTGTTTTGTAAGAAAAGGGTTCAAGATAGATCCAATAACATTCACTAGTGAGTTTTACTGATTAGGTTTTTTTTTTGGGAACTGAATTAAATCAAAGATCATATAATGATTTTAAAGACCTTTTAACAGAGTAGATTGCAGCATGAAGAAACATGTTGCACAAACGGTTTGATTGACATATGGTTGACATGTTTTAATGAGTTTTCTTACAAAATGAGATTTGGGAAGTCATCATTTGAAAAAGTGAAGCCTACTCAGACGAAAAGATTGACTGTTCACACCTACAGTATAACTTCTATACAAAACCATTCAGCAGTAAACATCCCAAATTTCATAGTATGATTATCTTGGTCAAAATTATCTCGATGTACGATATTATCTAATTATTAAGATGAAAACTTTAAAAAACAGTACTGTAATATGCTTCAACTACCAAAACATTTATTTATCATATCAAGTAAGTAAGTAAGTAACTTTATTTATATCGCACCTTTCGAGAGCAGAGACGTCACAAAGTGCTTCACAGAGGAAATAAAGCATAAACATACATACAGACATAAAGCACAATAAAAACAGACAAAAAAAACACAATAAAAACAAAAGTAAATAGAAAATGACTCAAAGGCAAGTCTAAACAAATGGGTCTTGAGCTGCTTTTTAAAGGTGTCCACAGATCTTAAGTCCAGAGGGAGAGAGTTCCAAAGTTTAGGAGCCACAACCTCAAAAGCTCAGTCTCCTTCAGTTTTTAGCCTAGATCGAGGAACAGCCAGCAAACCCTGATCAGAGGACCTTAAGAGACCTGCTGGAGACACAGGGCTGCAGTAGATCTCTAATGTAGGCCTGACCATGCAGAGCTCTATAGGAGATCACAAGAACTTTGAATTGGATTCTGAATGTGATGGGGAGCCAGTGAAGAGCGATCAGAATCGGTGTCACATGAGACCTTTTGGAGTTTAGCAGCAGCATTTTGGACCACTTGTAAACGATCCAGGGATGTTTTGCTGAGGCAGGTGAAGAGGGAGTTACAATAATCAAGACAGGACGATATAAAACCATGAATTAACATTTCCATCTCCACTTGAGACACAATGGGCCTGAGCTTTGCAATGTTTCTCAGCTGGAAAAAACAAGAGCGAATCAGACACTTGACATGTTGGTCCAGAGTCAGAGCCTGGTCCATAGTGACACCTAGTGTTCAAAATCTCAAGCCAGAATGTCAATTCTGTGAGACCAGGAGTGGGTGGAGAGATTCACCTGTCAGTGCACAGGGGAGGAGTTTAGAGGAGGGGAGGTTATATAAGAGCTGGGTGTGTTCTGTTCAAATCCTTTGTCTAAGACCATGCAGTGACACCAGTAAGTTTGTTTGAAATGATTCTGCCAATCTGTTTTAGATTACTTATTGTTTTAGTTATGTCTATATGCTACGCATCCTAATTTAATGTGTGTATCCAATTTCCTAACAGATCATAATATATTGTTTTGGAGCTGTTTGATACACTTACCTGTGAGATAAAGCTGAAACCTGTAAGTAAGGCAAACTGTCTAATTTAAAGGAGAAGTGGTTGTATATTTGCTATCCTGTATTTACTTATGTTTTCCATAAATAGAATCCTGATGAAGGCTTGAAAGATTCCTTCTTAAACTTAGCGGATGCATTAATATTGTAAGCTAATTTATTTACTTTGGTTTATTATTCCTAGTTTGGTGTGCATGGCCATATATTGATTCATGTTTGTTTATTGTACAGGACAATCACCCATTCATCCATTCCCCTCACCAATAAAGGGTTAAATGGCTCTTGGATCCTTGTGTTTAAATGTGCACACCAGTTAGAGGTTCTATGGTCCAGTCATCCTTATACTCCCTAATCAGGCAAGAATAGTAATTTACATCACATGTCAAGTTTAGACTATACAGTCCTTTTTCACCTAGATTTCTTATGGAGGGTTTAACCGACAAGGTAAGAGACCCAAGACCATCCCTTATCTTAGGGACAAGACTAGGAGGGGCAGCAATAAGGATTTCTGTTTTGTCTGCATTTAGCTGTAAAAAAATATCTGCCATCCAGTTTTGCATAGTGTTTAGGCAGTTATTTAAAACTGACAATTTAGCTATGTTTTGAGGTTTAAATGAGACATAATTGAACATTATCAGCATAGTAGTAATAGGAGATACCTTTAAAAGTGCCTTATCTGTCCAAGGGGAAGCATATAAAAGGCAAATCCTATCAACCACAAGACATTCATCATTTTTAAACACATTTTAATGTAGGACTGTAGAACATATGTAAAATATTTAGGTAAAATATTTGACTTTGTTTCTTAAGAAACTAAATTATAAAATGCTGATTTAGCTTATAAGGAGAGTTTTAAACGACGTTACGATACAAACTCAAACTCGTTCAACTCATTCAGCAACATGTGGAGTACAGAGATTTTTTTTCTTTAATTTGAGCGCCCCCATCAGGCCAATTAGTGTAATGTTTTTAAATGCCTGAACACAGCAGGCTTATTATAGTTTTCTATTTTTACATAGTCTTCAATTTTATTTCAGTTTAGTTTCATAGATGTAGTTTTTATTTTTCACAAATGTTTAGTTTTTACTTAGTATTTTGTAAAATATTTTAGTGTTTCTTAAAAGGACAATGACAGAACTTCAGAACAGGTATTTTGTGTATTTTTACAATAGGTAGGCCTACTGTGTGATACAAACTATGAATCATAAATACTTTTAAAATGTTATTTACCTACATCATCACTTACATATTTACAGTTTTTCAGTTAGCCTAGCATTCAGTGAAAATGACAAAAGAATTCTGTCTTTTTTCATTGTCTTTTACCTTGCACATGAACAGAGAGATGAAAACTAAAAACATTCCACATGTAATTTTTATTCTATTTTAATTAACTTTGCAAGTAAACAATATAGTTTTAGTTTTTTCCACTATCATTTTTATTTCAGTTTGCAACAATACTTTTTGGCATCTAGTTTTCATCTTAGTTTTAGTTTTAGTTTACTAAATGATAACAGAGCCAATATGCATCTTCCCTCCCAGTTTTTTTCAAAATCGCACCAGTGGTGTCAGGTTATAGTAACTAAGTAGCTTTTTTTGTGTACTTGTACTTTTTTGAGTATATTATATGAAGTAGCTTGTACAGTCTATTTTAAATCCATCACAGAACAGATTGTGTGTCTCTCCATCAGCAACAGAAACTGGATCAACGTGAACTGACAAACTGTGGATCCATTCACAGTGAGAAGAGGAATCTGACTTTATTTTGTTTCTGCACTTTATTTTCTAATTTCTAATGTTTCCAGTGAAAAGAATCTAGTGTGAAGTCTGTCCTCTCTCCTTTTAGAATCACATGGAAAAGATCACAGCTGACAATATTCTCTGTTCTAAAGAGGAACTCAGGAACTTTTACTAATTTTAAATGAGACACTTTTTACTTTTACTGCAGTAGATTTTTACACCAGTACTTTTACTAATACTTACCTCTACAAAGTAATTGTAGGCCTACTTCTACTTGAGTTGGATGTTTTAGTGTTCTTTCCACTGTGACCTGAATATAATCACGTTTGACGGACAGCCTGATCCATAGCTTCCACCTCCCATTTCATCACACGGGGAACAGATATTTCTTCAGATGGGACAAACTCTTTAAGAACATATAACTATTTAACGGGCTTGGACATGACAAATTGCGCCGTGACTTGCCATTAAAAGCGAAGGTTCTGAGCGATACCGATACTTTACCTTTCCCGTAAGTCAGCTTGAAAACAAAAGTGAAACCAGACCGCTGCAGCCTGGCTCGGCAGAGAGAGAGCGTCACTCCGTCGCTTCTTTCAGCCAGTGTGGGGTAAAAGAAAAACAGTATGGAGGAATTCCCTTATCCCATCACCGTGCAGGGCGGCTGGACCCCGGCCCGGTCCAAAGCCGTCAAGAATAAACTTCAGGTCTATTTCCAGAGCAAGAAGAAGTCAAACGGAGGAGAGTGCCGGGTGGAGGCGGAGGACGACAGAGCGACGGTTCACTTCAAATCGGATGAGGGTGAGTCTGTCTGCCGACTAACTACCGGAGCCCATTTCCACTGGACACGATTCAGTTTTAAATAGAAGTTTCTGATAGACGATTCGGCTGTGTCATTTCGACTAGTCCAGCATATAGTTTGTTATTGGGGAGAATCGCTGTTCTGCATGTCATCATCACGGATGGACCCATGGAATACACTAAGTCATAGTCTGTTTATAATAAGCCTACGCAGTTTAACACAGTGCATCGTCCCACTGTAAGGAAGATGTTTTGGTAATGTATTATAAACTGAACAAACTCCTACTGCCGTTTAGTGAAGTTAACTCATCTTCAGTCATTAGCTCAGTGCAAATAGATGTGTTTGTCAGTTTCAAATTAATTACTAATTATCAGCTTCATAACTTCTAACCGCGAGTTCACGACTTGTGACTTAAAGCTATAGCCTAAATTAAAAGGATTTGTTACAAAGCCTTCACTGAACTGGTCATGTTAAAGTTTGTGAAGAAACATTGTTGGCTTATTGGCATACTTCCCAGCATGCATTGCAGTTGAGGTAAATTCCTTCTTGCTTGGACAAAGTGACAGGATGAAGACTTGTTATATAAGAAATTTAGGTGATTATATGTCAGCATCTGATTAAACATGAAAATGCCTAAATATTTTTTGCACTGTATGTACATACAATAGGGACAATAGTAAAGAATAGAATGGATGATACTTTAATTCTGCATCTCTGGATTGTGAATATGCTTTTGAATACAGAACATTGCGCTGCTGTAATGAAAATCTCTTGACTAGTATTCTTACTTCTTACATGGTCATCTTTAACTAATAACATCCTTATGAAGCTTTTTACTCTAAAGAAATAATCTGTGACATTTTTATATGAATTTCAGTTCTCCTCTCTCTCTCTGCTCTAACACAACAGTGATTCAACCTATATCCAGTTCATAAATCTTTTCCATTGTCCATTTGGAATCAACAGAAGAAGAAGAACTGGGTATGAGCAGTGATAGCCACCATGGCTGAACAGACAGAGAAAAGAGAAACTCAAACTGCATCAAGAGAAAATCCAAGCTCCGCCCACACTGTTTTGATTGACAGGTGATCTGTGGGAAGAGCAGAGCAGAAACACCACAGGAATGAGGCTGAGCAACAAAGATGGAGAATAAATTCCTACAGGGATTTAATAAAGTGTCTGTGGCAGTCAGTAGTGAGTTTATAGTGACCTGATCATACTTAATAATATATTTTTTCTCCTGTAGTGTCTTTATAGTTTAACATCAGGGACTTTTTCCCATGGGGAGTTTTACATATTACCTTTCTACTGTAAAATCTGTAAGTTTGTTTTTGTAAGGGCTCATCCAGAGTTACACAGTTTAGGTCCTGATCCAGTTATTAGGGAATGATTTGCAGTTATAAAACTTATCAACACACAATTGTCTCCTTTTATTCCAGTGAGACAGAGAGTCCTTGCGAGGGAAAACCATGAAGTTACTCTGGAGAATGAAAGTCTGAAGCTGCAGCTGTTTTCTCAATCAGTAAGTAAAGGCTGTTTAAAGGTGCCAGGTGTATCATTTTAACCATTAATATGTCATTGTCAAATTAATAGTGTCACTTTGGTGTAATTAGAGTAAATAAGTGACAGCATGGTTAGACGATTGGTCTCCTCTATCTCACACCAGTAGTATTGTTAGTTCTAATGTTTCTCCACAAAACTACATTTCCCATCAGCCCCATTGCTTCCTGCAATATTCTACTTAGTTTTAACATGGGAGTTATTTGGCACACGACCGCCATGAAAACCAGAGAATAAACTACTCACCAAGATTGAATGCAGCTGGACCAGTCTGTAGCGTTCAGCTTTTTACTTCCCATTCATTTGAATGAAACTGACATTTAACACGTTGGTGAACAGATTCAACAACAGATCCTGCTTTTAAGACAACAAAGCATCCTGGGTGCGTTGTCATTTTGTGTTTCTATTCTTGGTTTACACTAACATTTGTATTCAAAACTGAAAGTAGATCCGGTCTCTCAAACATGAAGTATCTCTCCTAACTGGTATCCCCCCGCTATGTTCTCAGAAGTTGGACCAATGAGATCTCTTTCTTACTAGTGCATGCATCATTGTGCATCGATCTCATTGGTTCAAAATCATCTCTGTGGAGAGATACTTCTATTTGTGTTAACATGCAGGTGTACCTAATAAAGTGGCCGGTGAGTGTAGTTATTCTGTCTGTATTGGTATATAATGAAATGAGTCACCAGCTCCTTTATGACAGGGCGAGGTTAGGTTTCCTCTCCTGTGAACTCACATGTGTTTTATATTATATCACTGCTGCACTTTGTACTGTCTCTCTGTTGTTGTCTTGTTCATGGTTCCACCTGATCGGCTGTTTTAAAACTTGGCACAGCAACCTGGTGCAATTAGGTTATCAATAAAGTAGTTACTAACCACTGAAAACTTTATAGATATAAGTGAAACATTTACTAATTGAACCGGAGCAGCCAATATTAGCCTTTTAATAAATATTGGATATCATCCACTCAGTCAACATCTGATATGAGGTTCCTCCCTGACCACAGCTACAGAGAAACAGTCTGGAAAACCTGACATGACATATTTCTTCTGCTTTTTTGAATTTATAGGTTCAGTAAGGTTTTTTGTAAAATAATTATTCATTTAAAGGCAATAATGTATCCCAGAATTGCCCTGCCACTGAATAGGCATGTGTGTACGTGTGCGCGTGCAGGTGTGGGGGGTAGGGTGGTGGGGTTCACTCTGCCTGCTAACACTAAAACCATTTCATCAGTCTGGGTTAGGGGTGTCGCGGTGGGCGGTGTCACGGGTGGCATACGGTCTTGGAGTCCACACCGGTGTTATCAGCCCCACACCGGGAATACCGTTATTTTGTATTTTGTAAAATAAAAGCACATTTACAGAGCTTCGATGTTCAAGTTAGGCTACTAAATAATAAATGGACATACTAACAACATACTGATCGCTAATATCTGATCACTAATATGACAGATTAGGATGAATAGGATTAATTATTTGTCCTTACCTAGTGACAGTAATGAGTCCAGTACAATCCAATGGGAGCCTAAAGAAGGGCGATATGCCAGAATCTGCACTGTGCTCACATTAACTCTGAGTGTTGAGCAGTGTTAGAAATGTCTGAGTAAAAAGTGTTACCGTTTACAAATGCCATTAATAGTTTGGAGAGGAATTTTAAGTTTCACTTTGATTTCACTAGTGATGCTGACTTTGATAGCGCTCAGACCCTCTAGTGGCGACAGGCGGTATAACGGGTATGGCCGGTGTTGAGGAGGGAAATGACACCGGTGTCAAAATGGCACCGTGACAACTCTAGTCTGGGTTTTAGTGTCCCATGATGGTCTAAATGCTGTTTCAAAACTCTGGGGGAAACACTGAATATTGTGTGAAAATGGTCAAATGTGAAATTGAATATCATCTATTGTTTAGCTTCAATACAAAATATCGGTATCACCTTTGAAAATCCCATATCAGTCGAACCCTGGTCCTCTGTGGCTCAATGGGCAGAGCAAGGCAGTAGCACTGCCAGGGTGAAGGGTTTGATTCCCACTGGGACCACACGCTAAACAAATGTATTCTAGAACCTGTTAGCTGGTTTGGATGAAAGTGTAAACCAAACAGCACAAATATTATGTACACCACCAGTCTAAAGTTTGGACACACCACTTTTTTTTTTCTCCACATTTTAGAATAATAGTAAAGACATCAGAACTATGAAATAGCACAAATGGAATTATGCAATTAAACAAATCACAACTATCTTATATTTTAGATTCTTTGCCTTGATGGAAAGGCAAAGGCTTTGGAAAGAAATTCATACATAAGATCAACTTCACTATTTATATTTGACTAAGAAACTCATTTCAAGCATTTAAGCAGAAGCCTTTAGATCAAAATGGCTTTAAGAGAATGAAAAACACAGAACATTCAGTCAGGTGGGTCCAGACTGTTCACTTGTAGTGTATATTTTTTAAGGCTTTTGTTAAAGAAAAAGCGAATGTTCTGCTTATCCACAGATATAATGTGCAGATACAGTACATGTCTTGTGATGCCAGCCTGCATATAACACAGTTTTTCACCAGGCCTGATAAACAGCCATTTCATTATGTGTGATCAGAGCTTCTCTTCTTTTCCTCCCAGATCCCACCAAAAAGTGATGACGTCTCAGGTAAAATTACTTCAAAACATTGGAGTTTTTTTTAATCATATAGGTTTTATGATAGCGTGTGGAGGAAATTTCAGTCAATATCATATACTTGATTTTTTTTATTATTATTATTTTGGAGGGGTGGGGGTGTAAGCTCTTTGACTGTTTTTTTTCCCCCTCACTTGCAAAATCTGGGGTTTTTTCTTATGTTTTATCATTTGTATACATGCAAATAAATAATTTGATTTTATTAATAGATTTGTCCAAAGATTCCCCTGACTCTAAAGGAGGACCTGGGAATGGAGGCCCTAGAGCAGACAAAGAGGGTAAAGCCAAACTCTGTGTGTGTCGTGTCGTGTCATGTCTAAGTATTTCCCTTAATTTTACCTTAATTCATAAATCTCTGATTAAAAAGTGTTACTGTGCACGAATACCGTTACAAACACTTACAGGTTTAGATCAAATTATAGAATTTTAAGTTTCACTTTCGTTTTTCGTGACACTGACTTTAATAGCGCTTAGACCCTCTAGTAGCAAAAGGAGATTTAACCGGTATGACCAGTGATGAGGAGGGAAGGAACACCGGTGTAAAAATGGCACGACTGTGACAACTCTACACTGAGCCACCAGGACGCCCAGAAGATGGTCAAATTTGAACCTATTGAATATTGGCACAAAATATTGTCTATCGGCAGCTTCAATACAAAAATATCCGTATCTGTATCAACCTTCAAAAATCCATATCTGTCGAACCCCACTAGATATTGTCACAATGCTTACATTTAGTGCAACTGTAGATAAATTGAAGGAAAGAGGTATGTTAAGCACATTTTATAGTCGTAACGTAATGAAAAGCACAAATGTAAAGAAGGCGGCGGCGTTTACATTTAAGTTTTCATACTTCTGCATTGATGTGCACGTAGCATGTTGAAATACTCTAGTTCTTCTGCAAGCCTCTCTTCAAATTGTTTCATCTTGACTGCAGTCTGCTGTGTACGGAAGAGGATTAGGGCCACATGTGAAAAATGTATTTGAGGTCTGAGAATAAAGTCAGAATTCTGAGATTAAAGTCAGAATTCTGACTTTAAACTCTGACTTTAAACTCAGAATTCTGACTTTAAAGTCAGAACTCAAATACATTTTTCACATGTGGCCCTAATCCTCTTCCGTAGCTGTGGATGGAAGTGGACAGCTCCCTAACAACACACATCATGATCGCCCCTATGATCAATGTTGAGGTTTTTGGGCAGGTACGCAACACCTACGCGGAGACCCTTTTCAACCCCAAATACCCCTCAAATAGCATCAGTTTACATGTGGAGATGCTATTTTCATTAAAATGCGCTTTACTGAGGGGGAGAGGAAAGCAGGGAAGGGGAGGATGTGGGAGAGAGGGCAGATATGGAAGAAAAACACATGTTGGTCTGACCAAAATATCAATACTGCCAAAAGAGAGTTTTGCAGGCATTAAGAAAGGTAGAAAAGTTTTTTTTTTTTGTTCTCTCCTCAGAAGCGCAGGCTGTCCAGAGCTTGTCTGTAGTGTTGGACAACGTCTCAGACAGCATGTCCAGGGATTTGCTATTGATGCTGGTGGAGAACGTGTCGGGGTTGGACGAGAGCAGCTACAGCCTGGAGATCATCTGGGAGGCCAACAGAGCGGTGGTCACCTTCAACAACCCCACTGGTACGAAACAACATGCCTGCAGTTAACATGCTGCAGTCAGGACCGCCTTACTGTCTGAATGAGTTTCCGACCAGGAAGTGCCACACGAACACCTTATTCTGTCGGGTGATCAAGTTTGAGAAATCAGGATTGTAGATGCAGCACAAATTGGCCGAGTTGTGACGTAATGGCTGTTTCCAACATGGCTGAACAGAGCACAGAGCACAGAGTCTTACGTGAACGGAAGTGCTGCGGCATTCAATTTCCTGTGATATTTACATTCATAATCCCCTGAAATAGCTTAAAGGAATAGTTCACCCAAAAATGATCCACTCATCCTCATGCCAGTACAAAGCTTTCTTCCAAACAATTGCAGTAAATGGAATCCACTCCTTCGGCCTTATTTCATGAAAATCTCGCCAATCGGCATTGTACTTACTTCCACATTACCAAACATCACAAGATGGAGGTTGCATACTGTCGCACACACAAACCTTGTGCAGCCACTGTGGCCGCAAGGTTTGGTAATGCGGAAGTAAAGACAATGCCAATTGACTTGATTCTCATTAGCCTAAATAATGAATCAAATTAGTTTTTTTCCACTCACAGAGCGATTGTATGGCGTCAGAAGACTTGGATTATACTACACGAGCTTTATGGAGTCATTTTATGGACATTTGTTTCCCTTTTTGAAGCCGAAGGACTGGACTCCATTTACCTAATTGTTGTTTGGAAGAAAGCTTCTCCAGCAGCAAGCCTGGAGAACTCCTGCTTAGTTGTATGAAGAAAAACCACTTACCCGAGTTTGTACTGGCATGAGGATGAATAGATAATGATAATAGATAATAGATAATTTGTGGGTGAACTAGATTGCATAAGATTGCTTGCTAGCTAGGCTATTGCTAGCTCGAAACCTAACGTTAGCCTAGAAGGCTGGCAATGTGTGTAAACAGTTGAGGAAATGTTCTCCAATTTTCCGACCATAAAGCACGTGAATGCAGACTTGGACTAGACACACCCTGCATTCAAGTGATTTTGAGTCGTACTTTTCTCCAAGTCCAGTTGACTTTGAGTCAAAACCGAGACCAAAATATCCAATAAACAATGTATATGTCCTTCCAAATGTAAAATTAATGCTTAAGGAGTTAGCCTACTTAAAGCTGCTGTAGGTAAATTTGGAAGAAAGAGATCAAATCTCCGGAGATTCAAACGAACACAAGGAACGACACGCCTCCCACTCCTAGTGAGTGCCAGGAGGAGTGATTGACGGGACAGAGTCACGCCTTCTGCCTCAGACTTCTCCTCATCGGTCGGATGGGTTTCCATACATTTCACTTTGAAATGAGAATAGCAGAGGAACAGGGCGACCGCTGTTCCTGGAATCAAACCCTTCACTTTGTCAACATATAAAAATGAAGGGCTTCATAAATGGTATATATCCATATGGTATATATTTTGGAATGAAACTTCACATACAGTATATACAGTATGTGATAAGATTGTTTAGGTTTGGAGGAGTAACAGATATATTTTGCAGATGTGGAGAGGTTCCTCACTGTGAGCCAGAGCAGCGTGAAGCTCCAGAGACACGGACTGACCGCTCGGCTGCTGGAGGCAACAAAGAGCATCCGAGTCGAGAGTCTTCCTCCCACCATGGTGAAAGGTAACACCATTCCAAAACATGCAAATCTGGCTGATGTGTCATGCTCCAAAATAGACAGAGGTGAATACCAAAGTCAGAATCACTTCATTTGCCAAGGAGAATAAATGTAGAGTCATTTTTCTTGTCGCAGAGATATCATGACAAATTCAATACAATATACAGGGTCTCCCAGAGGAAAGGCAGGGCCACCGGGTATCTTGCCTGTGCCTGGGAAAAAATGATCTCATATTCGGCTTCTATTTGACTCACAAATACCATCTTTAGATTCTCACAAATGTATATTGTTGACTAAATATTCCAGAAGTTTATGGACAATTAGAGGGAACTCCTGGGTCCTCCCTGGTCCCAGGGCCCAGGACAGCTGACCCAGCTGTCCCCCCCTGTTGGCGGGCTTGGGCAGGACACCGTTTTGTAAAGTCCATGGACTTTACGAAACTAAACTCCAATCAGTTAATTTGTATTGTTTTTGACAAGTCAAACAAAGGCTACCGGTAGTTACATGTAGAGAAAAGGTAGTGTAAAAGTCATGGTTTGCAATCACAGGAAAGAAACAATTTGAGGTCTTTATCTCACTTGTTAATGTAGCCAATTATCAACATACTTATATAACATAATTATGCTACTCCTAAAATCTTAAGACAGTTCAGTCAGTACTTCTGGTTGAAAGGTTTTAAACATTTCAAAGATTTAAAAATCAAATGCAAATAAAAATGCAAATACATATCACACTATGAAACCTGTATAACTTGTATTCTTTTCAACACATGGGGAAGACATGTTGTTGATGAGTTAAAACCCCTTTTCATCTTTTCAACCCTTTACACAAGTTTCTTGTTTGCAACATCTATATTATAGCAGTTAAAAATGTGGGTACTTGATGTTTGTATTCCTGGTAAGTTGTCCTAACCATGTCTGTATTCCTTTACAGAGATGCTAGAACTCTTCTTTGAGAAGAGCTGGGTTCTGCCAGTCAACATCATCATGATCCCGGAGGAACAGGCTGCCACTGTCACTTTTGATGACCCTGAGGGTAAAAACCTGTTCTTTGAATTACCTCCAGAAATGTTGTTTGAGCTACTGTTCCTGAATGTGTTTTCTTACTTTGCACTTATACACTATACAATATTAATTAAATCAATTAAACACTAATTATATGATTGTATTCCCGTTATTGCTGCAGTTGTGAGAAGCATTTCCAAGAAAGAAGACCATCTTATCCGCACAGTCCCAATCAAGCTGTATCCGTACTACGAGTCCCTGGGCACCGCCCTGTATGGCAAAGAGAGACCAACATGGAAGATGCCTGAGCCTTTCACAGAGAGCGTTCACCATGTTGTCTGGAAATTCCTTCTGATGAAGAAACTGTTAAAAACCATCAATGAACAGATGAGTCCCTACTTCTGCAGTGTGGACTTGGACAAACCAGAGGTGAAACTCAGCCCTCTCCCTACCTTGTTGAGGCAGAAAGGTCTTACTGCAAGACATGTGGATGAATGGATGGGTAAAGCCTTGGAGGCCTTCCGTCAGCTCTTGGCTCAGTATACAGCCTTCGAGTGTGCAGCAAACGCTCCAGCATGGAAAGCAGCAGAGAAAGACGTCCGTTCGGTCGTAAAAGAAGACGCCGTCCTGGTGATGGATGCATCCAGGGGGACTTTGACCGTGGCAGGCCGGGCTGACGACATGAAACGGATCAGGGCTCCTGTGGACAATATTGTTCTTAGGGCCATGAATCAGATTGAACGGCAGAGGGATGGTGTTTCAGAGGTGATGGATATGTCCCCTGCTATGTTCTGCATCCTGAAGCAGGAAGGGTTACAGAAGGCAGGGTTGGACATTTCCCCCGAGTTGATCCTCTCCTACCGAGAAGGCACCAAGAAATTAACCATTTCAGGACTTAGCAAAGAGGTTTATCAGGTAAAGTCTTGGATCTTTGAGAGGAACATGAAGATGAGTAAAAAACAGCTGAATGTGGACCCACATCTCCTAGACTTCCTCAAGACAGTGGATTCCATGGAGATGTCGCAGGACCTGTTCACGTCTCAAGGCATAAGTGCCTTCTACAGCATTGAGAGCAGAGGAGTTGTCCTGACAGGAAGCTCTGATAACATCCTTGCTGATGCTGAGAGGAAGGTGAAGATGGTTTTGTCCCAGCAGACTGTGCATGTGGAAGATCAGGAAGTAATGAGAATGCCCAAGTGGATGGCGTTTAACCAACAACTTTTAGACACCTACAACTCCTCAAAGAAGAGAACAGTGGTTATCCAGACCCACCCAGAGAGAAGAGACAAAATAACAGTGGCCGGCTTCCTTAATCCAGTGAAAGAGGTCAGCCGCAGCCTGGATGAATTTGTTGTGAATTACTCACGAGTTCAAGAAGCCATTCGTGTCAAGTCCCGCGCTGTTGTTCAGTTCATTCAGGAGAAAAAAGACTGGACCAGTATTGCCAAAGCTAATGAGGTGACAGTCCATTTCAATTCCACAAGGCCAAGAATCAACATCTCTGGTGCTCGTCTTCACGTCCAGAAAGCCATGGGCTCCTTTCAGGAATTGGCTGCTGCTCTCTTCACTGACAACTTCTCAGTCGACAAACCCGGGGCTAAGAAGTATTTCCTGTCTCAAGGAAGCCTGTTTCTGTCTACAGTAATGAAAGAGTTCAGCTGTGTGGTAGTGCTGCGTCCAGAGAATGAAGAGGAAGAGGAGGAAGAGTACTATGAGGAAGAATATGGCCTTGGAACGTCAAGCTACTGCAAAGTACAGACAGCCAGCGGAGTTCTGGTTTCAGTCAGCAAGGCGGACATCTGCAGCTTCAATGTCGATGCAGTGGTCAACGCAGCCAATGAGGACTTGCAGCACATCGGGGGCCTGGCTAAGGCCCTGCTCGAGGCCGCAGGACCACGACTGCAGAAACTCAGCAATGACTACATCTCCAAAAACAGCCGTCTACGTCCAGGTGACGCCGTGGTAACAGAGTCATGTAACCTGCCTTGCAAGTATGTGGTACATGCAGTCGGTCCGCGGTTCTCTGATTCTGACAAGAAGACGGCAGTGTCACATCTGAAGCTCGCTGTTAAAGAAAGTCTGAGACAGGCAGCGGCAGTCAACTGCTCCACTGTTGCTTTGCCAGCAATCAGCTCTGGTGTGTTTGGCTTTCCTCTTGAACTCTGCGTTGAGACCATAGCTCAGGCAGTGCGGGAGTGCTGTGAGAGACGGGGAGGTCTGGGCTCGTTGACTGAGATTCACCTGGTGGACAACAACGATAACACAGTGAGATCCCTGGCCAAGGCTGTAAACAGAGAGTTCTCTGACCTTGGACCTGAGATGACATTACCAGAGCAGGTAGACGGAAGAGGCAGAGGGTCTTCAAGGTAAATTCAAGTAAAGCAGATCAATATAACAACCTTTATTCTTGATTAGAATATGATAAAAAGATATGACATTTGGTCCCAGTGGGATTGGAACCTCTAACCCTGGCAGTGTTGATGCACACCAACAGATTGCAGGGACAGTGGTGGAAATGAACTAAATGGAATATCGTCACCATTTGCTATGTATCCCACATTTCAATAACATTAACTGTTGGAGTGGTTGTCAACGTTTTTGGCAAGTATCTCCCTAGAAAAAGGAAATGGCTACTTGGAGCATGTGGGCATGCATGCATAGAAGGGTGAATCGGGACAGCAAACAATGATTTTACTTTTACTTTATTGCAAATATTTCACTCGATTGATTATTGGAGGGCGTGTATAGCTGGAAAATATTTAGCTATCATCATTTGCCAAGTAAAATGCATTTATATAATATTTTCTTATGTTAACTTAAAATGCATCACTTCCTGCATGCCAGGATAGACAAAACAGATGTAGCAAATGCAAAGGTTTCATGAACTAGCCATAGGTGGAAGTCTGTTAGTTATCAGTCAGTGTCCGATAGAGAGTAGTAGTGTTTTTATGACACTGCTTGATCCTTGATTGTTTTTCTCCTCTTAGAGGGTCTTGGGGGAGAGGTCAGGGGGGCCATGGTGGCCAATCACCCAGGGGCCATGGGATGAGTGACAGAGGAGGAGGACGAGGAAGAAGAGGTGGAGGAGCTGGCTGGAGAGGAACTGGATCTCAGAGAGGCCTGGGAGCTCCGAGCCCCAGGGGAAACTTCAGGCCTGCAGGGGCAGAGAGAGCAGGGTAAGAGGCATTATTTAGGCTCCAGAGCACAGAGAAGTCTGTAGTTAACGCTTTGGATTTGTTATGACTCCCCTGATCCACAGCTGACAAAATCTCGCGGGGTGACTGGTTACCAAAACTCTGTCCAATAAGCAAGCTTGTGACTCCATGTGACTTTTGTGTACAAGCCCTGGTTCGATTGTATTTGGGCAGTGTGAACCTGAACAAATCAAATACAAAAATGTTACAAAGTAAACTTTTCATCTATGAAAGCAAACAAACTGTAGGTGTGATCGCACCCTAAGAGGTTGAGTCACAATTTGTGGAAGCAAACAATCAGTCAAGACCGCATTAGTCAAGTCCAAGTCAGTTCCAAGACCATGTGCAAATGGGGTCAAGACCAAATGAAAATCAAGACCAGAGCGAATCCTATTCAAGAACAAGACCAATGTAGTATATGTCTTTCCAAATGTAAAAATAATGATTACAGAGTTTCTTAAGGATGAACAGAGATCTAGATCTATCTGCAAATTCGCTCTGAAAGTTACCCTTCAACATCCAACAAATCATTGCAAAGGATTTTGACAAATCAGGGCACAGAATTGAAGACCATTAAATACACAGGTTTCTACAAGTGAAATCCCTTAAATTGTTTGTAGGGGTGGGGAAAAAGTAAATCAACCCTTGATAAAATGACCCACTTTTTATATTTTTAGAAAGGCAGGAAAAAGTTGACATCAGCAGCCAATAGTGGTAGCCAAGTCCAAGTCAAAATAGGCATGAGATTGGACTGGACCGATTCATTGATTGATTGATAGACCTTGCGTTGCCATTTTATTGCTATCTTGCTAGTCAGCAACCTTCTACCCCATTTTCCCCGATGTCTGAATAACAACAGTCCTTACAAAAATATTCTGGTCCCATTACAACTGAATTTCCTCAGTGTGATGACATCATTCTTGAGTTGTGGTCTTATTGGTTCTAGGTTTGGGAGGGTGGAGCAGGACAGAATCACCACGGTCACACCAGAGGGTCTGAAGATTGTTCTTAGGAAGGGAAATATCCAAGACCAGTTTGTGAGTACACACCCTGATTTCCCCTTTTGATACCTTTTTAAAGCATTATTTAAATAATTCTTCAGGTTTTTGTTTTTTTTATTTACTCCTAATTTAATGCACTCATGGAATTGTCAGGTGCTTTGGATAAAAACATCCACTAGGTGGCATAAGTGAGGTTTTGTGAGAAGTTCCTGAGCCCTCATTTATCAAGAGTGCATAAGTACAAATATGTGTGTAAACCATGCCTACGACCATTTCTAAGCAAAGAGTCGGATTTATCAATTTGTACTTATGCTTGAGAACGTGTGTAAATTTAAGCACAGCTCTGACCGTGCTTACGCACAGCACCAAGCGTTGAAATGAAAGACCACCAAGAACGACAGGAACAGACAATTAATGAATAGGCATTTTCATAATTATTAATATAAAATTCCTTAGGCTTCAGTAGTTGAGTTGAGTTGCACACCAACTTTTTAAAATTTTAATTCTTCCTCCTGCGTTCTTTGTCTGAGCCGTGTTCAGCACAGAAGTGATATCAATGACATTTCCTGCTGCATTTAAAGGGAAGGTTGTCTCCATATATGGTCAGTTGGGGGCGTAAATTTATGTTAATGGGTGGCTGTGCACGAGCATGATGATGGTTTAGGAATTGTGGTATCTATCAAGGCAGGTTACTTACAGGTGTGCGTACACACGTTTGATAAATACAGATTTTTTTGTACTTATGCACATTCTAAATTTTATTCGTAAGACAGAATTTAGAACCTTTTCTATGCAATGTTGATAAATGAGGGCCCTGGAGTAGCCTGCGGGACCCGCGGGATCCCAATCCTAATGCAGGGCTCTAGTCTGTATACAACCAATCTTGCTTTATTGCATTCCTTCCTTCATCATCATTATATTGCTAGCCCTTAGCTACCATTTTTCAGACTGGGCTTGGACAACATTGCCCTTGAAGATCAGAATTTGAATGTGGTTTAATGCAGATGTTTTGGAGCCAGAATGACACCCCAGACTACTGACCAAAAACAATAGGTAATAGGGCCTCTTTTCATCAGTGCTTCTAGACTGTCTAGACTGTCCCTGACCTTGCTTAGGCTATCACTTCCTAAATCACTTCCTAAACTTACTTGTATAGATTTGCTTTGATGTAATGATTCTTTATGGTCATTTTGAAGAAATAGCACATAGCACAAACCTTTAGTGACTCTGGGCCTTAGTGTCTTGCTCAAGGGCGCTTCAGCAGGGCTGACATGAGAGGCTTGAACCCTGGTCCTCCAGTTGAAGCATGGTCTCTCAAACCACAATGTCACCTAATGTACAGGAATTGTTCTTGGTGTCACTGGTGCAGTGTGTCAGAGGAACCACTGGTTCACTATGGATTAACGTCTAAACTCACTGTACGACTCTTCGGTTTTGGTCCCCAGACTGACGTTATCGTCAACACCATCTCAGAGAACCTGAACCTGAACCAAGGGGCCATTTCTAAGGCGATCCTGGAGGCGGTCGGGCCTGGACTCCAGTCAGCTGTCAAGTTGGAAGCTGGAGCGGCCACGCTGCAGAACGGTAATGTCATCATCACCAACGGCTTCAACCTGAAGTGTCAGAAGATCTTCCATGCTGTTTGCCCCTTCTGGGACAATGGAGCTGGCCGGGCAGAGAAGGTGAGCGTTTTCAATATAACATATTATATTATCATTATATTCTCATTAAATTATATTTTAGACAGCTGATACTCGTATCCATAGCAACTTTAAATGAATGCAACAGTAGGGTTAATTCCTCGATTGGCAATATTACTAGGACCAATAGTACAGACAGCAAGCACTGTTATATTTGGTCTAATTAAGACCAGCGATGCAATGTTAGGAATCTAAACATACTTAGAAGCCTTTTTAACAGCCAGTTAGAGGATTTGAACCAGCAACCTTCCAGGGGCAAGTCAGTTTATCTAACTTTCAGGTTACCACCATCCTCATGAGTTTATGGAACTCATTTTACCATCTGCTCTGTACCACAGCTCGTCTACCCCACAGACTTTGTATTTCATGTTTTGTCTTACTTGTTTTGTCAATGTCTTCTCTTTATGTCAGGAATTAATATCAATCATCAGATATTGCCTGGGAGAAGCTGAGAAGCTTCAAATGGCATCGCTGTCTTTCCCAGCCATCGGTACAGGCAACCTGAGCTTCCCCAGAGATCTGGTGTCCAGACTGCTGCTGAGGGAGATCCAGACCTACAGCAGCAGAAGAACTCCACAACATCTGAGAGAGGTGGCCATTGTGGTGCATCCCAGTGACAGCCAAACTGTTGATGTGAGTTTCCATTTTGTTGAAGATAGCTGGGTGTGTTTAAGGGAGCGTTCACAGCCAGCATGTTCTGAGCATTTTATTCGAAATCTGAGGTGTTTCCTCCTTTAGTTCAGTTCGTTTGTCCAGGTGAGAACAATGTAATTTGAACTCTGGTGGCACCAAGTAACGGCCCCGAGAGTCTCAGTCCTCTAACAAGAGAACTGCAGTGTAGTTCATTAGCAGAGAGAACATAATTTGTACCAACTACAGGAAACAAACCCAAAACGCAAGGGATTATGGGTTTAAGAAGATGGATGTTGACGACTGATAGCCAGTATTTATATTTGGAAAGCCTAGCCTGGCATTTGATTACGGCCATACATTTATTTTATTAAAAATATCATAGCGACAGCATGGAGTCTACGACAGACACAGGTGCAAGTAACACAGGTGTAACTTTTGTTAGGCAGCTAACGTTGCTGAACGCTGATCACCTGTAAGGGAAGGCAAATCACGAAGAAGAACATGAACAATTATACCTGTGATTGCTGACTCAGCAATCACACAATTTGCAGGGAATTGCAAAGTTGGTCAAATTGTCACTGAACAGGAGCCTGAGCAGGGAGTCGAGCTGTGGGATGTGGGACCGAGTTATTTTCTGTTTGTCAGTGTTTTACCAGGGAGTTCAAAGGTCAGACCCAGGGAAACATCCCACATGAAGCAAGTGATTTTGATCAATCACCACGAAGACAGCCACCCATCCAATCACAACAGTCCTCAGGTAAGAAGCCTCTTTGTTTTAAACCTTTACTTATCCAGGGAGGGGTTTTTCCTAAGCATGCATCCTCACTTTGTGCACCATCCTGCTTCACATTGGGTCCACTTGTAATTGCCACCGCCGTACGCCGGATGGCCCACTTCAACCTGACGGCCGAGACCGGCGCTGACGTAACCAGTGCTTTGCTATTGGCTAAGATGCTGAACGGAGTTAGAAAGAGAACCAGACAAAACACAAGCAGGCTGAGGATTCATGTTTTCTCTTCCAAGATGTGATATAGCTTATAATGCTTTTCTATCCTTGTGCCAACATGTTTTGTGTTTACACCACGCAGCTGCTGAAATAAGGATTCTTGTTGTAAAATATACAACCAACACCTGCTGGCTGCCTTTTCCACTTGATTTTAGTGGCGAACTCAGCCTTTGTCAAGCTGAGCGCCCCGGCGTGAATAACAAGTGGACCCAATCATACAGTATACACACCTTCATTCACACTTGGGTTGTGTTCACACCAATACCACAGACTTCTGCTCCTGGCCACTGAGCAGCTCCACTCACACAGTTCAGGACCCTGCACAGGTTTTTCGAGCCAGTTGGTTTTTCCAACCAACAACTTTCTGGTCACAAGCCCGCTTCTTGTTCAGGAGTGACAACAAAAAAAAACACTGTTAGCTCATCACCTCTTCCCTCCTGACCGTTTTCCCCCTTGTGTAGAATGGTTTAAACATCCTATCAATGCACAGAAATCATCACATTGTCAGGTAGGAAGAGGTGATAATGTTACAGTCTTTAGTTTTGTTGTAGTATGTCCCTTTAATCAGTAGTAACCACTCTCCAAACAAACCTTACTGATGTGGAAGAAAACTCAGGACGAAAGAGTGGCAGTTTGACAGGTTATTCAATCTGCAGGTTGGATGACAGTAGTGGATCTACAGTCATCTTTTCTCACAGAACTGAGTCCCAAATGTGCAAATGTACAAATCTCCTAGAGACACTGACCAAGTGGCCTTGGCAAAATAATAACTTGTTGTTTTCTAGAAGAAGGCGGTCACCTCTTACTACACAGCTCCTTAGAATGCTAGAACTATAATTATCATTGGTTGTTCAGTCTTGTTCATATGATCTTGATTTTGACTATAGCTTTATTATATTCTATCTGCATTAACATAATCATGAATATTCAACACTATAAAACTCGGGTTCCTAAACTAGCCTTGAAAAACAGTTTTGTGGTTTAATTTTAAAGGAATGCTCTTACATGATTTCTTTAGTAATGACAGCTAATAGCTAAGATGTGTGTGTGTGTGTGTGTGTGTGTGTGTGTGTGTGTCAGCATCCTTTGGCAAGGTATCATCCTCCTCCCTTGGTGTGTACCAGATGCAGATGGGTCATCTCACCTTGGAGGTGTCATCTGGTGATATCACCAAGGAGACCAGTGATGTCATCGTCAACTCCTCCAATAAGGACTTTAACCTCAATTCAGGTGACTGTCTCTCCTCACGGTGCTGTGGCTGGTAAACATATAACTCTGGGTTTTCCCTCGTCCTGATACATGTCAGTCTCTTCCTCTATTTGTATGGGAGAGAATGTCATATGAAACACCATGCAGAGTCAGAGTAACTTAAAGAGTTACAGGTCTCCCAGTTTCAGTCCCTTCCATCTACCCCACTAGTTTAAGACCTTTTCCAAATCATTAGGGTACTCCACAGATTGGAGTTTCAATTATGCAAATAGTTCCTCTGGAGGCAGAAATTGAGGCTTAACTCAACCAATGAATACCAAAACTCTCACCGATGAGAGTTTTTGGTGTGCAAGTTATGTCAGGTGCACATGTCAAATTTAACGACTGTAGTTTCAGTTTGACTTTTTTTTTTTTTTTTTGCACTTCACTTTCTGTCAGATTTGATGACTAGGCATCACAAAGGATCTAACAGACACCAGAGCTATTCAACCGTGTGCCATGGAGGGTCCAGTCTATGCAGGTTTTTGTTCCAACCACAGACTACACCTGGGCTGATTATCAATACGCGTTCTTGTGCGTTCTTGTGTCCTCCATGGCGCGTTTTATGCAATATCTAACCGCCGAAGTGGATCAAAAGAACGACAGGACAGAGGATGGATAGAAACCCCGGGAGTTTCCTTGCCAACCTCAAAATATCGTGAATGCATCAGGTGGAGACTTGACCGACAAGAACGAATTGAAAGCCCCATGATTCATTGTGACAACGGTGAGCAGCGCAGTAGTCTACAGTACAGAGCCAGTTAACAGCTGAGGAAATTAACAGCTGTGTGTCTTAATTAATCACGCACACGATGTGAAGCACACAGTCCATCTCAAATTGCAAGGAAGCTTCTCTGTGCTTACTTTCTTGAGGAGAACGTTCTCCCCAAGACAACTTGGGAAGAACGTTCTCCACAAGGACACAAGTATTGACTTGGCGTTCTTGGTTTTGATAATCAGCCCTGGTGATTTCACTGATTAGCACACCTTCAGCCAGAGAGGAGGAATCAGTGAAATCACCTGGTGCAGTCTGTGGTTGGAATGAAACCTGCATACACTCAGCCACCGTGGGACACGGTTGAATAGCCCTGATCTACACGATTCCATTACGTCATTTAGCAGACGCTTTTGTCCAAAGCGACTTACAATAGTACATTTTGTCAACAGTAGTGAAGCCAAATGTGCATCACAGTCTTCATCAGCTAAGACTTTTAATAGGAATAACTAGCATTCGTTGATTTTTTTTCCTTTTTCTTTAAAGTTTAAGAAGGGTAAGAAGATAGGTTAGTTCAAGAAGGGTCCAGGTGTAACCTGAAGAGATGTGTCTTTAGTCCCTGCCGAAAGATGGGCTTTGATTCGGCCGTTCTGACAGAAGGGGGGAGCTCGTTTCCCCATTGTGGTGCCAGGGATGAGAAGAGTTGCGACCGGCATGAGCGACTTCTGAGTCCACGTAGCGATGGAGGGGCGAGGCGACCTGCAAGGGTGGAGGAGCGGAGGGAACAAGGCAAGGTTTGGAACCTGACCATAGATTGCAGATAGGAGGGGGCAGTCTGATGTACTGCCCTGTAGGCGAGTACCAGTGTCTTGAATTTGATGCATGCAGAGATGGAAGCCAGTGAAGTGACCGGAAGCGCGGAGTGACGTGAGAGAATTTTGGTTGGTTGAACACCAGACGGGCTGCAGCATTCTGAATGTGCTGTAAAAGTCTGATGGCGGAGGCAGGTAGCCCAGCCAGAAGAACGTTGCAGTAGTCCAGGCGGGAGATGACAAGTGCCTGGACCAGGAGTTGTACTTCCTTCATAAGGAACGGGCAAATTTTGCAGATGTTGTAGAGGGAGAACCTACAGGAGCGGGTTGTCACTGCAATGTAGGCAGAGCAGGAGCTGGTTGTCCAGGATCACCCCGAGGTTCTTGGCAGTCTGAGAGAGTAACACAGTAGTGTTGTCAATGGAGATGGAGAGGTCTGTGATAGGGCAATCTTTCCCTGGGAGAAAGAGTAGCTCCATCTTTTCAAGATTGAGCTTGAAGTGGTGCACAGAC
Source organism: Centroberyx affinis (assembly GCF_046629955.1). Lineage (NCBI taxonomy): Eukaryota > Metazoa > Chordata > Actinopteri > Beryciformes > Berycidae > Centroberyx > Centroberyx affinis. The sequence goes on from NW_027279722.1 coordinate 329,907, forward strand.
ACCCAAGCACTGATGTCTTTGAGACATGTGGAGATGCGTCCATCAATTTGTGTGTCTGAGGGGGGGAAGGAGAGGTAGAGTTGAGTGTCGTCGGCATAACAATGATAGGAGAAGCCATGAGAGGAGATCACATGGCTGAGGGATTTAGTATAGAGAGAGAATAGCATGGGCCTCAGCTAGCTGAGGGCTCAGGGCTCAGTCCTAACTAGCTTACCTAGAGAGCTGTAGGCTAGTATGGCTAGTTTGACCTTACTAACCTAGATAACTTAGTATCTAAGCTAGATTGTATTTTTTCAGTTAGTAGCAGAGCGCTAGGCTTCATAATGTTAGCTTCTTCCTCTCTTACCTCTTGTCTTTCTCACTGGGCTTCAGTCTCTAACATTAGAGCTCCACTACCAGCGTTGCCATCAGCGTTGCGCCAATGTGATGTTTTGACTTTTGAATGAATACACCAGAAGACAATCAATATAACATTTTTGTCAATGAGGGAGAACGCGTGTGTCAACCATCGTGACTTGAACCTCAGCGTTTTTTTAGTTTGGACGCAGCCATCGGACGCAATGCAATGCAGCGTGAGTTGTGGAGCATCTTTCAGTGGTTTCAAAAGAATTATTCCTTCGATGCCTGATGCCCGACGGCTGTATCAGGGCCGTAATGTTACTTAGCCAGAAAGCTGTTCTTTGGCTCCGCACACTGAGGTTTAACTGAACCAATAAGATTACTTCTGCCTCCAGAGCTGCTCTGCCTCTGAGAAATGTTTATAGAACTAAAACTTCAGTCTGCCTGTTATTCCTTAGAATAGAAAATAAATTTTTGGATTTAATGTATGTTGTCCACTTAAATAGTAGCTAAAGATATATTCCACATATTTGCTGTTGCACTTTTATGTTTGTCACTGACTGTGCCTTTTTGTTGCAACACTTGTTGCAACAAATGTCTTTGACTTTTTACTTCATTGAAAGTTTCATTCCATGCACTTGCACTTCACATTTGTCTATAGCATTTTTAAGTAAATAATAATTTTGTGTTTGTAGTTTATTGTTCATATTTAACTCATCGTGAAGAAAGGGCAGTTAGTTTTTACTTCAAAATACCAATTGTTTTTTGACAAATGGCAGTATCATCACAGCATGAACCTGTAATACCCTTATTTATCTCCCAGGTGTATCCAAGGCCATTTTAGACGCCGCTGGATCAGCAGTACAGCTGGAATGCTCACAGAGAGGTATGTAGTTGATTTCTAACCTTTATTTATCCAGAGAAGATTTGCTCACACTGCATGCTCTTTGTCAGCATCAGCCTGCTTCACATAAAGACTGTTATTTTTCCCTCTGCTAGGCCTCTAAGCATTTCTAAGTGCCCAGCCTCCCTCTTCCTCACAGTCCTAGTAGTTTCTATGCAACAGAATTTTACCATATATTTTATCTCTCTAAATTGTAGGAAGAACTTTAAAAGTATTCATGAGTTTGTTTTCAAATATACTGTATCGCTATGTTCTGCAAAAAAAAAAAGTTTAGTTAGAAGGTGTTTACTGAATTAATTTGAAGACTAAGGTCTTCAAATTAATTAATTAAATTAAACTAAGCTCAAACAAAGCTTAATGGTCTTTAATTAATGGTCTTAATTTTTTTTTCTTTGGCAAGTGACCATGGTATAAGCGGGATAATGCCCTTCGAGGCCTTTCGAGAACCGTCCTCCACTGCACGTCGGACGGTTCAGGCCTCCCCGTCGTCCATTAATTCCTGATAATGGACACCTCGAAGGGCATTATCCCTTACGTAACAAAGGATAATGTTGAAAGTAAAAATAGACAAGAGAAATTGCAATTGCCCTCTGTGGCTTGGTCCCAAGACGTTATTTATATGTTTGTCTCGTTGATAATTGCGATCGGCACTAAATGTGTGGCTGTGTCTGTGATTACTTCACTTGTGCAGTTTCTTTAGTGAATCAGACGTTAAGACAGCACAAATTGCGTTCGCAATTTAAATCCAAAAAGTGACGCAATCAGCTGTCGCAATTCATTCTTTGTGAATTCACCCCTGGGTGTTTGTGCTTTATCCCTCTCTGCAGTTAATGCTTCCGGCTCCCAGCAGTGTTCGATGATCCTGACATCAGCTGGACTGCTCCCCAGCAGATGCATCATCCATATCATAGGGCAGAATGATCCTGCCAAGATCAAGGAGCTGGTTTACTCTGTGCTGAAGACCTGCGAAGAGAACAAGTTCTCCTCTGTTTCCTTCCCAGCCCTCGGAACAGGTCCGTACAAATTAAACAAATAGTTGTTATGATTACTATTATTTCTTAATAATTTGATCATGTCAGCCAAGTTTGTTTTATTTGTATTTTGAAGAAAATCCTCCTCCTGAATGGATTGAATTAAGACCAAATGGCTTTAGTTTCTGCCCTCTCAAACGTTCTGTCTTCCTCCTGCTATTTTTTATTTCCTGTGTTGTTCTGTTTATTTCCCATCGTTTATTTGTTCCTTTTGTCACTTCGGCCATTTGACTGATTCCCTGTGCAGACATCTTGTTTGGATTTATTACCACCAAACAGATTTTCTTGGGAGTAATTCTGTCTATGTTCACCTCACAGTATTAGAATGGATAGAACAGAGATTTCCATTCAAATCAGCATAATTTAAAGTCAAACTTGGTATGTAGGTCAAACGTTCTCTGGCAATGAAGGAAAGAGTTCTACCTTAAAACTGCTCCACCAAAACCTATCATCGCATTCATGTCATGGGAGAAAACCAGGGAGAAAACATTCACGTCAGCCCCCTAATGGTATTACAAGTAGGATATGTGGGCTTGTTTTGTAGCTCCGACATCTCTCAGTGTGTCGACACAGGAGTCAAACACTTCAGCAAATCGACCGATGTTGGCAGTTCAAGATAATAAAAATCTAATTAGCAGTTAAATGCACACTAATACAATCATATCTACTTAAATCTGCAAGAAGCGACATCAGACCTTCTAACCAATCCTGAAACTAATGTGTGCTCTGTGAAGATTTCATTGAGACATAATGATATGAACCAATATCTACACAACAGCAGCTGTGTTGCTGTTTTCTCCTCTTTTCTAAAGCTTGTTGTCAAATTCCGCTCCTGAACAAAACTCTTTCCACTCAGCTTTTCATTTTTTTAAAAACTAGCTCGGCTCCTCCCTCACTGTTTAAAAGCACCGCTCACCCCCTCCCGTTCCTGAACATTTTCTCATAATGGCGGAATCGATGAAGCGAGCGAGTAAACCTGTTAAACTAGTAAACATGCTACCTGCCTCTTCACTTGTCATTGTGGGACATGTATCCTTCAGCAGGAGCAGGAGTTATTATCCACTAACAGCTGTTTCCAAGGACAGCACTGAAACACACATATTTTGTTTATTAATTAAACTTTTTTTAAACATAGGTAATGGTAAGTTGGAAGAACACCACTTGCCATAGTAAGTAGTATTTTTTGCACGGTGGTGTGCTTTTATGAATCATTTACACACAAAAAATAAATTTTAGCACACCTAAAGGTCTTTAATTGACAGGTGAGTAGGACAACAACCAAAAAGGTAGATGCCGAGAAAGGAATAGAATCCTGCACACTGTCTATACTTGCAAGATAATTTAATACAATGTTTCGGTCATCGGACCTGCATCAGGCAAACATTGAATCATTTACACGACATGCGATCAGAAGGAGGCGGTGTTGCCAAGCAGTAAACCTGAGGTCGTAATTGCCGTTAATGAATGGGGAACACTGCGGATGAGTTTCATGAATAAGCCCTGATATTTCCTCATGTCTTTCTCAGGAATTGAGAAAACAAATAAGCATTGCCATTGCTGCCTATGTACAGTAATCCCATATTCAACGCAGCCTCAGCCCTCTGAACCCCCCGAAACATGTAAAGTACTTAACTGAACGGAGCATTCAGAGTGTATGTGAAGTGAATGCATGTTTCACAATCAAGTTTCAGTGAAGTGAATTTAGAGATACTGTACAGGTTGTGCTCTTTTCTATCCATTCCAATCCTAACATCCATCCCCACATCATCATCATCCGCCGGTCCTTGTCCGTCTGTCAGGCCAGGGAGGAGCCAGCTCCTCGGTGGTGGCGGACGCCATGGTCGACGCCGTGGTGGACTTTGTGAGGAAGAAGCACCAGAGGTTTGTCCACAGCGTGAAGATCCTGATCTTCCAGACGGCCATGGTGAAGGATTTCCACAGCAGCATGAGGAGGAGAGAGGGAGCGGAGGTGGAGGAGAAAAGCCGCTTCACCAAGTTCAAAGGTATTTCAAAGCTTTTTGGTTGTAAATTCTGTATAGATACAGGTTATCACCGATTTGAAAAATATACATACCGTATTTCCTCTAATATTGGCCCGGGCCTTTATTTACCTCAACTGCAGAGGGTACCAGGCCTTTATTGGAAGCAGGCTTATATTAGAGACAGGCCTTTATTTCTAATTCCCTCTGTTTGATAAGTATATTTGCTCATATTTTAGTACGAAGCCTCCTTGTTTTCTGATCTGCTTCTGTTGGGGTATGTTAGGTAGCCGTTTTTTTGTTACTGCAATGCATTACATTATTATTATTAGTTACATTATATAACAGGCACCAGGAGTTTACCGGTATCCACCGCTGTTTTTTCCTTTGTTTTTTTCCCCGGCCTGTATTTGGGGCCGGCCTTTATTTGTTCGTGTCGACCACGGCCCCGGACATTGTCAGAGACCTGGCTTTTAATTGACTACCGGCCACTATTAGAGGAAATACGGTACTCATAATTCCTCCTTTTTTCTCAGCCCTCCTTGTTTTGATTAAGAATGTCAGTGGAGTGATTTTGGGACTTTTTCCTCTGAGATTAAATGTCTTACTGAAGTAGAAACTCCAGTAAAAACACTCCACTCTTTAAAAAGCCTGTCAGTTTATGTAACGTGCTTGATCGGTGGATTGAAAATTCACAAAGTTACAAAAGTTACTCAATGACCAAAGTGACAAATAATGCTTACAAACTACATTGTGTGTTCCCTATTTTTGATAGCACTCAAATATTAGTCATCATTTTCAGACTCTGAGCATCATGACCTTTATATAGCACCTTCCTCAAAGTCACAGAAGTTACTTGACAACCAAAATGACAAACAATAATGCTTACAAAATATACTGTGATTCCTTTTTTCCCCCCCCATTTCTCCTACAGACTCAGTCACTTCCATCTTTATGGGACCAAGTGAGGAGCGACCCAGGGGTGACAACTTGGTTTTAGAAGGGGAGGAGTTTGAGCCTGTCATGTTTCAGCTGTGTGCTGACAACATCCAGGTTAAGACACATTTATTACTTATATTTAGCTTTTTTAAAGGATAATGCCCCTCTACTTTCCATTATCCTGCTGGTGTCTGCACACAGTCAGCATAGTTGCAGATATCAGAGCACGTTTTCCTCCCTTCAGAAGAAGCCATTTGCTGCTGTTCATTCTAGTATGGTATGAAAAACAACTTCCACAGAGTGAGATAATCCTTCACAGGAAACGTGACGTTTTAATTAGATTTTGTCAAAGTTTCTGTTTTATCATCATTTCGTTGTGCCTATGATGAGTGCGCATTCAGTGTCTATAAACACCCCCCCCCCGCAGGCTGTGGGTCAGGCTAAGCAGCGGATTAAGCAGCTGATAGTGGCCGAACACGCAGAGAGGACCATCACTGACCCCTTCATCGCTGAGCTGTCTCAGGCCGACATGGAGGAGCTGAAGGCCCTGCAGAGGAAGCTGACAGTCAGCATCCGCCTGGAGAGGAGGCAGGGGGACCAGGAGCCCCACATCCACCTGGAGGGCCTGACCAGGGACGTGTTCACCGCTGAGTCGGCTATCAGGTTAGCACACAGTAACCAAACATTTTACTATGCAAAAATTAAGAAAAAAAATCACAGGAGAGAAGCGCTGCTAGGATCTGCTATAAGACCTATTGGAGATTTCTCACTGGTAAAATATCACTATCCAAAGGTGTAAAAACATTCATCTTCAACTGAAGGGAAAAAATCCAAGTCTGCACTAAGTAAAAAGCCTTTATTAAAGGGGCTACATTATGAAAAACATAACCAACGTCAACCAGATCTGGTCTTCATCAGGTTCAGAATATAAATAAACATCAAAGGAGAAAAAGATTCAGCACACTGCACTTGCAAAACAACACTGTTTTCATTCATTTCTCTTATATTTATGTACAGCCAGTCCTTCATCAGTGGATAAAGGTCGACTGAATCATAAGCCTAGTAACTAACTTGATGCTAACAGTACAGAATTGAAGGGAGGAATGATAAGAAAGCTAACATTCAGTTAATTGAAGTGCCAGTACAGAAACATTGTCCTTACACAGTGAAGTACCAAATATCAAGGTATTCCTTTAAATTTGGTTTTGCTGACCATCAGGGACATCATCCGGAAGGTGGAGAGGACAGAGAACTTGAAGCAGAAGGCCATACTGGTGAGTGGACTGGTGGAATGGCAGTATCTGGACCAGAGCAGCAACGCGCCAGTGCCCTTCGACATGCTCACCAACTGCAGCCTCGAGGAAGCTCTGAAGAAACAATGCAGCGTGCAAATTAAGATCAATAACAAAGATTACGCTGCCAACGTAATGCTCAGAAAAGCAGTTGCACCACGAGGGGATAAAGAGGTGGAGCTACTTCGAAAAGACCTGAAAGGTGAATGAACGTGTTATCACTTTTATTTATTTCATCCTTATTTAACCTGTTTAGTACAAATATGTTCTTACTTACAGCAGCCTAGGGGAAAGGTTGCCTGTTTAGTTTAGTTCAGTGATCCTTGTGCAAACATTTTTTAGAGACACAAATAATCTCATTGGTTGTTTGACTGGGTCAGAGAGGAGGATGCTAATATTATGAAGCGTAGCACTTACCCTGAGCAATTACCCTCAGTACTGGTCACAAAGTCTGTCGCTTGTTCACTGTCATTACTGTGGCTGCAGGATTTGTAACTTGATGACATCACCGGGACCACAAGTTGAGTGGCTGTGTGATATTCTCAAATCAAGAGTGAACTGTCCAAGACCATAGGGATATCATGTATGAAGTATGTCTTAAGGTGAAGTTACCAAACACTGCTGTGAACTATTAAATCATGTTTGCAGATGATGCTGCTCTGCCTGCACATTGGGAGGATATGAAAGGCTCCCTCACAAAGCGGTTTGATTTGCCTCAGGGATCCAAGGAATACAATGAGGTGCAACAGGAATTTCAAAAGACCGGACTCGTGGCAAACATCATCAGTGTATGTTCACACAAACTCACTCATGAGTGTATCTTCATACCCTCTAAATCATTAGTGTGTTTTTAACCTTCTAAGTCATAAGTCTGTCTTTAGAATTGCAAAATCATAAGCATACCTTCAAACCCTCAGAATCATTAGGGGAAGTTTACCATCATCACCACAGAATCATTAGTATAATTTTAACCACGAACGTCAGGTGTATACCTTCATACAATCAAAATAAATATGTTCATAAAAAAATTATGAATTGCAGTAGCCTATAATTAACCATCTTGGACTAAGCCAGCTATGATTTATTTATTACTTTTGAAAGGGCAGGCTGGACGCAAGTGTTACATTTCTTATGATTGGTCAGTAGTGATCAAAATTGCACTGTTGGAGCAAATAACAAAGGCTGCATCTATTTCTTCTCTCCATCAAAAATGTAAGTATGCTGCATGACTGTGTTGGCAGATTGAACGAGTCCAAAACAAGACACTGTGGCAGAGCTACCAGCTCATGAAGAAACAACTGGAGGAGAAGAACAAGCACAAAAACAACGAGAAGCAGCTCTTCCATGGAACTGGCTCCGACTCAATCGATCTCATCAACTCTCAGGGCTTCAACCGCAGCTACGCAGGAGCACACGGTAACCAAAGTCTTGCATGCTCACAAAACGTTGAGTCATTTACATTTCCTAGTTTGGGATGACCGTTAATCTATGTAGGACCACATGGTAAGCAAAGCCTTCAACTTAATTTGATCCAAAATTGGGAGACTTGGGTGCAGTAAGGCATAAAACACTTCAGATTCACTTTAGACTTTTAGTTCATTTACACATCAAATGAACAGTGTAAAGTGCAGACAATGACCAAAAAAGTAGGGAGCTTGGGGGTTGATAGTCCATCTCTTTTGAGCAGGTTTACAACACCTGGAATGAATGAGATCTTCAGTCTGTTTGATTTGGTTTGTGGTTTCCTGAGCCTGCAAAATGAAGGGAGCAGCTCATCATTGTTCTGTTCACATTAAAACCATCAAACGTTAATAAAATACTATTTCTGTTGGCCCTTCTTACAAAAAGTGTCAGTATTAACATCAAAATTTAGTTGACAGTCAATGACAAATACCAAATTCTTGTAGTTTTCTGAGGATTTTGGAAGATGTGCCATAAAGGATGCTGTTGCAATAATCCAGTCTAGAGGTCATGAATGCATGAATCAGTTTTTCTGTGGCTGAGAAGGAGAGGGATGTACAGAGACGGGCAATGAATTGAGGTGAAAGAAGGCTGTGATTGACATGTTGTTCGAAGGAGAGGGTTTGGTCGAAGATGAAACCAAGGTTGCGGATGTGAGGGGAGGTGAGCAGAGTGGAGATGTCAATGGTGAGGGAGAAGTTGTGGGTGGATTTGATGAGAGCTTTGGGGCCAATGGTGATGATTTCAGATTTGTCAGGACGTCGGTTTGAAGCCAGGATTTTATTCCCATGATGCAGTTTGTCAGGGTTGAGTAGTGGCAGCGGTGATTGCTTTGGTGGGGATGTAGAGCTGGATGTCATCGGTGTGGCAGTGGAACTGAAGCCCATGATGGCGGATTATGTGGCCAAGGGGGAGCATATAGAGGATGAAGAGGAGGGGGCCAAGCATTGAACCTTGGGGAACACCTTGGGAGAAGGAAGCAGTGGAGGATTTGCAGTTGTTGATCCTCTCCTCTGTCGGAGAGGTAGGCTTTGAACCAGGAGAGGGCAGTGCCGGTGATTTTGAAGGAGGTTTTGAGGCAGATGAGGAGAATGGAGTGGTTGATTGTGTCAAATTGTGGCACTGAGGCCAAGCAGGATGAGAATAGTGAGGCAGCCGGCATCAGAGGAGAGAAGAAGGTCATTTGTGACTTTAAGGAGGGCTGTTTCTGTCCTGTGTTTGGATCTGAATCCGGATTGGAATGGTTCATAGAGGTTATTAGAAGATAGGTGGGCTTTGAAGCAACTGCGCATTCCAGTATTTTAGACAGGAAGGGGAGGTTGGAGATGGGTCTGTAATTGTTGGGGATATCTGTGTTGAGGTTTTTTAAGGATGGGGGTGACAGCAGCCAGTTTGAGGGTGAGAGGGATGGAGCCAGTAGTCAGTTTAAAAGCCAGATATTCAAACAAGGGTGGAGGTAGAATGGAGATGAGACTTATCTTAATGTCCTGCAGGTGTACCACGGCAATGCCACCACCTCGGCCCTCAGGACGTGGTTTGTTAATGTATGTGTATCCATTAGGTGTAGTCTGGTTGAGTGAGAAGTAGTCCAGGGGTTTTTGCCAGGTTTTGGTGCGGTAGAGAAGATCAAGTTGTCCATTATGAATTTGTTGAGGATGTCATTTTTATTGTTGAGGGACCGGGTGTTGAACAAGGTGAGTGTAAGGCCTATGGCTTTCACCTTTACCAACAGCCTTTACGCCAGATAATACGGGGCAACAACGCGCTCACACTTGGATTCTTCTGCTGCTTAGGTTACTCACGGTTTGATGTTCTTGGTTGATGATCTTCTTATGCTGGAGTCCAAGCGGAGAGTTTGTGGTTGGAGTGTGTGTGTGCGATCGATGTATCAAAATAAAAAGGCAAAACAACCCAAACAGAGCAGGGATTCGAGTTCAAATCAACAAACAAACAAAAAACAAATACTCGAAACAAACTCTTTCTACCATGCTCGTTAATCTATATTCTTGTACATGTGCATGCGTGCGTGCGTGCGGTTGAAAACCTTTTCTCTTTCTGGCGTTCTGCCTCCACGCGCACCTGATGCTTAATTAAAGTAAGCTATGCCGCTATTCACCTATGCCAACAGTAGGGGCGGCACTAATGTGAAACGGCTCCAACAGTGAGTTTCATACGGTTTTGCATCCTGATTGGTTGAGAGGATATAGCTAGGGGTCGCAGATCGGCTGTATTCATGTGCTGTGTGTTGTGAAGACGTAGGGAGGAAGAGGGTGTGCGACAGCAGAGGCCTGTCTCACGAAGCGAGTTCAACAAACTCAGGCTGTCTTTGAGTTAGCCGGTGCCAGATCATCCAATTTGGATAAGATGAAAGTATTGATCCCAGTGAGGAAATTAGATTGTTGCTACGGCAAAAGTAATATGATTCAGTGGGGAAAAGGATATAGAATATATACGCAAAACTGTAAAAAGAAGTAAGTGAAATAGGCGACAATAACATAATAATCAAACAATAAAAGCAATAGACAATAAATAGATAATTATAGGATGATATAAGTCCTAATATATGCTGGTGACATTTCCAACACAAGGATATCGGAAAGAAATGGATACTAACATTGGGTTCATCTCTCAAGAAGAACAAACTCTTATAATGAATAAATATAAGCATTACAAAGCTAACCACGAAAAGTAATGTTGTTTCTACTACCAAGGTTAGAGGGGATTACTGGAGGAACTGCCCTGTCATTAGGACACAGTGGGAATATTTTCCATTGATAAAATAGTTTGTGGACACATGGCAAGGCAACTTGCCTTGCCATGTGTCCACAAACTATTTTTATTTATATAGCACATTTCATACACAACGGCAATTCAAAGTGCTTTACATAAATACAATAAAAATAAAGACATAGATAAAAAGACAGTGCAAGAAGATTTGAAAAGTGAAAAGTGCAGGACAAAGGGCGGGACTTAAGTTTGAACCGTTCCATTTTTCATTGGTGTTTCAGCAGAAAAATATTTTTTAAATCACCCCCTTCACCAATAATTGTCTTTACAAAGACAATGTTTTTGTCAAAAACAACCAACATTCTTAGTAAAGTGAGTAAATCCGTCCAGCATCAGTGTGACTGAAGTGACATCAGAGCGGCCGGATACATCAGTCACTAGTTATTGGTTTGGGGAAAATCACCCCCCCACCACAGAAAATGACTAACGAGGAGGAAATCTCAGGCTGGATAATCGAGTGAGACCAAATGGACATTCGGTCGGAATATCAGACAATAACATCTTAATGAGGGGGAACTAGTTGGGCCTAGCTACCGCTGCATTTTCTAGTTGCTAATAGATTCTATTTTAATAATACTATGCTAACTCAATGTTTTTATTTCTCTAGCTGCAATGTTTGGCAACGGATCTTACTTTGCTGTGGACCCTGCCTACTCTGCACGGGGCTACGCCAAGCCCGACACTGCCGGGCACAAGCGCATGTACCTGGCCAGAGTCCTGGTTGGAGACTTCACTCAGGGGAAAGCTGGCATAGTCACCCCCCCCTCCAAAGGCTCTGCAGCTGCAGACCTGTACGACAGCGTCGCCGATAAAGCTGCCAATCCAACCATGTTTGTTACCTTCAATGACATACAGGCTTACCCAGAGTACCTTATCACATTTACATGAACTCCCATGGTGCAACAGTTCAGCTGTAAATTTATGTGGTTGGTGGTGGGGGTTGAAGGTCCAGAGGTTGGGATTTAGTTTAATTTACAGTCTAGTAGTAAAACTTCAATATGTAACAATGGCAAAAACAAAAGCCCCTTCACACCTGTCATTAACCTGCGTCCTGGGTGATCGGATTGTAATCGGATACTGAAAAATCCTGGTGTACATGCATTGAACGAATCCACATGTAGGAGCTATACATTAACGGAAATAAGGTTTTGTGCATGGATCCAACCAGGAACCACAAGCAAAACAATCAGCAGCAGGCCGACTGACAGTAACATACTGCCAAACATGAATCCATGGATGGGGAACAAGCAAGAAAGGTCCCATATTGTGGAAAACGGGATTTCCCTTGCCTCTGTGATTCTAAAGGAGTTGGATGGTCTATCTAAACATGGTGAAAGTATCAAAACGCACGGTCACCAGCTAAATCCACACAATCCATATTAGGAAACCGAGCCTCTAAACGAGCCGTTTGGACTTCTGTAACTTTGTGGCGTCACAAAGGTTCGCTCATTATCATTTGTCTGCCTATAGCACCATGGCTTTTGTAAGAAATAATAGGCTAACAAAGCATAAAAAAAGACGAGAATTTACCATTCTGAAATGTTCAGTGGCAGTGGTTTGTTGTCTTCTGTTCTCTGATGTGCTCTGATTCTGGCTCAAACATGTATGGTTGGATAAAATCATGTCGAGAAGTTGAGAGAGATTTCGCTACGAGACGCATGCCCATGCCAGGTTTTTGTGTTTGGTGGAAATTGGGGAAATATTAAATACTTATTCTATTTTTTTTTCTTCTAATATTTCAAATTTTTCTAGCAGCTGTGGCCATTTTCTTGATCTAGTTACCAACCACTGATGAAGTAAAAGAGGAAACACTGTCACACTGAATTAACTGAATGAAAACACTGAATAAATACTTTGACATTTTGACTTGTAGTTATTTTCCTTCATCAGGCATTTGGCACATTGGGGGGTGATTTGTCTTTATTGGCTCTTCAATTAACTTCAATGGGTGATGCTAGCTGGAACTAGCGAGCTAATGGCTACTGCCAGCAGTAAGCTTGTAAGCTAGCTTTTTGCTAGTTGCAGATTGGTTTCAATGAAGAATGCTAACAGGCTTTAGACTAGCTGGAGTGAAGTGCTTCCTTAAGGAAAATTCACCAGGAAAAGGATGACTGATGGCAGTTATTCATATGTGCGGTAGGGAAACTCATTCACACAATCAATAATTAATAAAATATAATAAAAAAGACTGTACAACTACTTGTCAGTAAATATGTATAATAACAAAGTTGCCTTTTTTTTTTTAATTTAACCCAATTTTTATTTTACCCAATCCGCGGCCCATGTGATGCATAAAATGGTGAACAGAGTGACTGTCCGACTGACAATGCGATCCATAGAGCCATTTAACCAGTGGTATAAAAACTCCTCAAATCCTTTACTTAAGTAAAAGTAGCAATACCATAATGGTAAAATACTTAATTAAAAGTAAACGTTCATTCAAAAGTTTACTCAAGTAAAAGTATAGAAGTATTAGCAGTAAAATGTAGTGAAGTATGAAAAGTAAAAGTCGTCATTCTCTCAGAGAGTTAAATTATTGAAGCATGATCCTGTCAGAAGTATTTTAATGTTGTCGGTCTAACCGCTCCATGTAGTTTACTGTTGGGGAGTTTAAACTCCACTGTTCCCACATAGTCCCAGAGTGTCCCCCCTCTTTTTCTACCTTGCTGCAAGTCCAGTTTTGCAGTAGGCCTCCCATCTCATTTTATCTTCAGCTGTTGGTGAAATGGTAATTTTCTGAAGTTGTTTTTCACCAAAAACTCCAGATCTCCATACACTCCACCCTCCATTACTGCTAGGTAGCCTACTGTTGGTATAATTTGCAACACTGGAAAACTAGATGCTTTCCTGGTCGTTTCGAATGACGTATGCTATGATTTGATTGGTGTGAAGCCAGAGCTTCCCTTCAGTTTTTTTTTTTTTTTTTTTTTTTTTCAATTTAGCAGTCGCATGACAATAGCCATATCTGATTTTTTAATCAAAGGAGGCCAAATTCACCTGGCTTCCCTTCCATAGACTTAACATGCCTGCCTCCAAGGCCACTGCAGGAACGCAATACACTCTTCCACCAGACACACTGACTGACATTTTCCACGCGTTGCAATTCAGAGGGGCGCTGTTTCTCCAATTTGAAGAAACTCGGTGAGAAACGGGGAAGACACAGCTGTGACAACATGTCATGTAATACAAATACATAAGGCTACATAGAACGAGACAAAGAAAATGATTTAATGTTTTTATTAAAGTGACAATGATAGTTTGGATAATAAGGGGAGCCTGTCTTCCCTTGGCATCCGAGACTGACGACAAGACATTTCTCCTTTTTTAAACATAGCCTACTTTAATGTAAGATTGTAGAACAATAATAACAACAACATCTTTGAAGGTTGAAGAAAACACATATTTTAGTAGCCTACTTTTTCCACCCAACCTGGGATATCATGAAGTTTGACGGAAAGTTACAGCCTGGTCCATAGATCCCAGCAGGGATGGAAAGAGAACTAGAATGTCCTACTCTAGTAAAAGTACTTTGCTGATATTTTACTTAAGTATTAGTAAAAGTACTGGTGTAAAAATCTACAGACTAAAAGTTCCTGAGTTCCTCTTTAGAACAGAGAACGTTGTCAGCTGTGATCTTTTCCATGTGATTCTAAAAGGAGAGAGGACAGAGTTCACACTAGATTCTTTTCACTGGAAACATTAGAAATGAGAAAATAAAGTGCAGAAACAAAGTAAAGTCAGATTCCTCTTCTCACTGTGAATGGATCCACAGTTTGTGAGTTTACTGTTGATCCAGTTTCTGTTGCTGATGGAGAGACACAATCTGTTCTGTGATGGATGGATTTAAAATGGAGTTAAATGCAATACTTCAGTAAAAATGGACTGAGGTAAAAGTAAAATTACTGACTTTATAAAATACTCAACAAAGTAGCCTACAGCTACACAAACAAACTACTGAGGTACAATAACGTGAATGAATGTTGTTGGAGCCATTGTGCTTTTCTTTGAAGTATTCTCTTTATTCTTTATTCTACTATTGAGATTTGTTGCTATTTTGGATTGTTTACATATACTAATGTTACATGTGTATCCTTTAATCCAGAGTACCCCACCTTGCTTTAGTCCTGGGAATTGCATGGGGAGGGGAGGGGCTACGTTCAGGTGTGTCAGGTAAGATAGACAGGAAGTAGGAAATGGTTTGGGAAAAAAAAAAAGTATCTATCGGGCATACATTTTCTTTGAACCACATTCGTTTTGAATCCTGATTTATCTTCTTGATCCTTCTTTATTTTTTCCTGAAAATGACAAAGCGAAAAAGACTGATTTGCATTTTTTGAACTGCCCTCATCATTTTTGGAAGTATTTAATAAATAGCTACTTGTTATTTTTTTCAACATAACTTGGACTCATTGGATTCTTCTTGGATGTGCATATCAAAGTGTACCTAGTCCCACCAATAATGGAAAACAAAATGGAATGGAAAACAAAAAAAGCCAATACAAATGTAACTTACTTCCACTCTTGGTCCTCACCCCTCATTTTATCACATGGGGGACAAATATTTCAAACTACGCCCTGACCTGCCATTAAAAGCCTCTGGGCCTTTTAATGGCAGGTCCCCCCCCGGTGTTTTTTTTTGTTTTTTTTTTCTTCTTAATATTTACCTTCCGATAGCCAGTGGGAGATTTGGGGATTTTGGGTGGGAAGGGTTAGTGTATATGTGAAGGTTGGGTGGGAGTTGATAGAACTGAGAGTTGGTTCATGTTCTTGTTATTGTTTATGTCTTATATTGCTTATATTGCATATTGCTTATATGTCTTGTCTGTCAACCAGGAACCAGTTCACTCATACGTCTTGGATATGTCACTGTTTGTTATCTACAATACTGGTGCAAAATCAATAAAAAAGTTTTGGACAAAAAAAAAAAAAAGGCTCTGGGCGGTTCCGATACTTACTGTAAGCTACTTTTCCCCGCCAGTCAGTCCGGAAACGAAAGTGAAACCAGACCGCTGCTGTCTGGCTCGGCTCGGCAGAGAGAGAGAGAGAGAGGGAGTGAGTCACTCCGTCGCTTCTTTCAGCCAGTGTGGAGTAAAACACGATGGAGGAACACCCCTATCCCATCACCGTGCAGGGCGGCTGGACCCCGGCCCAGTCCAAAGCCGTCAAGAACAAACTTCAGCTCTATTTCCAGAGCAAGAAGAAGTCAAACGGAGGAGAGTGCCGGGTGGAGGCGGAGGACGACAGAGCGACGGTTCACTTCAAATCGGATGAGGGTGAGTCTGTCTGCCGACTAACTACCAGAGCCCATTTCCACTGGACACGATTCAGTTTTAAATAGAAGTTTCTCATAGACGATTCGGCTGTGTCATTTCGACTAGTCCAGCATATAGTTTGTTACTGGGGAGAATCGCTGTTCTGCATGTCATCATCACGGATGGACCCATGCGAATACACCAAGTCATAGTCTGTTTATAATAAGCCTACGCAGTTTAACACAGTGCATCGTCCCACTGTAAGGAAGATGTTTTGGTAATGTATTATAAACTGAACAAACTCCTACTGCCGTTTAGTGAAATTAACTCATCTTCAGTCATTAGCTCAGTGTAAATAGATGTGTTTGTCAGTTTCTTAACTTCTAACCGCGAGTTACAAGCTTCTTGTCACTTCCCAGCATGCATTGCAGTTGAGATAACTTCCTTCTTGCTTGGACAAAGTGGCAGGATCAAGTCTTGTTATGTAAGAAACTTATGTGATTATAGGTCAGCATCTGATTAAACACGAAAATAATGATAAAATGAAAATTAGTATCCAGTTCAATCCCGACTCCCATTGCTCTAAAGGTGTTCTAAGTATTCTCATGGTAAGTCATGTTCACCTCTCATATTTGCATTAGTGGAGAGTTAATAAAGAAAAAAAAAGAGGAAATAAAGAAATAACAAAGAGTTAACTGTTTTCTTTTTGCCACATGGTAAAAATAATTTGTGACGTGAATAACTGACACTGCATGAATAACTCTGGAATGCAGTTCATCAGTTAGTGGATTCAACTAATTAACATTTTCAACAAGCCTGGACAGTTGCTGATTGAACTTACTGTGTCAAGTTCATTCAGTGAGTTTTAGGCAAGGCAGCTTTATTTCTATAGCATAAATTTCTATAGCACAAAAACACAATGGAGTTGTGTGTATGTATTTCATACGCAGAGGCAACTCAAAGTGCTTTACAGAGTAATAAAAATACACTAAAGATAAAAGATTTAGAATTAAAAAGTGCAAAAGTACAGACGAGATACAAAAGATAAAAGACTTAAAAAAAGTAAAATAGTGCAGTTCCATTACATTTTAGATCAACTAATGAACTTTGACCCAAACACAGAAAAATAAAGGTGCAAACTGGAACTGAAAATGTCTCTTCAGAGTGATGCCATAGAAGAACCACTTTTGGTTCCACAAAGAACCTTTCAAGAACCTTTTAATATAACATAAGACATAATAAAAAGTTCTTAATTCTTAGTTATTGGATGGTGGGTAAAGGCATACATATCGAGAATAACCAAACCCCTCCATTGTATATATTGTGCAATTGCAAATAGGCTATACAAAGGCAGATACACAAAAACACAGTGCAGGTGTCTAAGCAAAGGAGTGTAGAAATGGTTCTTTAAAGAACCGGCTTGGAACCAGAAATGCTTCTTCTATGGCATCACTGCCAAGAACCATTTTCGGCACCTTTATTTTTCTGTGTGAAGTTTGTGCTATTTCAGTTAACTTAGAATTTCAAGGCAGAAATGAAGCTTATGTGTACTGCACTCATACAATAGGGACAACAGACAAAGAATAGATAACAAATAGAATGAATGATACTTTAATTTTACATCTGTGGGTTGTGAATATGCTTTTGAATACAGACCATTGTCCCGCTGTAATGAAAATGCCTTGACTAGTATTCTTACTTCCTTACTTCTTACTGCCTTCCATCTTCTTTGTCAAGTATTTTATCTTCAAATAATAATAATATAATAATAATAATAATAATCTGTTACATTTTTATAGAAATTTCTGTTCTCCTCTCTCTCTCTGCTCTAACTCAACAGTGATCCAACCTATATCCAGTTCACAAAGCTTTTCCATTGTCTGTTCTAAACAGACTCAGCTCTTTTCTGGGAGAAATCCTCTGTGATGCGTTTAAGGTTTCCGGTTTGTTTGGAGTCAACAGAAGAAGAAGAACTGGGTAGTTAGCATGAGCAGCGATAGCCACCATGGCTGAACAGACAGAGAAAAGAGAAACTGTAAAATTTGTTACAGTTTGTTTTTCTAAGGGTTCATCCAGTCTTACACACTTTAGTCCTGATCCATATTTTAACAGTTATTAGGGAATGATTTGTAGTTATGAAACTTATCAATTCACATTGTCTCTTTTTATTCCAGTGAGACAGAGAGTCCTTGCGAGGGAAAACCATGAAATTACTCTGGAGAATGAAAGTGTGAAGCTGCAGCTGTTTTCTCAATCAGTAAGTAAAGGCTGTTTAAAGGTGACAGGTGTATCATTTTAACCATTAATATGTCATTGCCAAATTAATAGTGTCACTTTGGTAGAATTAGAGTTTATAAATGAGAGCACGGTGAGACGATTGGTCTCCTCTATCTCACACTGTTAGTTTTAGTGTTTCTCCACATTAAACCTGCAATAAGTGATTTCAGACCCTGTAACCAGTCCTGAATCTAACGTGTGCTACGTGGAGATTTCCGTGAGACGTAATGATGTAAACAAACAGCCACACAGCAGCAGTGTTGTTGTTGTTTTCACCTCTTTCCTAAAGCTTGTTATCAAAGTCGGCCCGAGTAATGACGAATCGATGAAGTGAACGAGTAAACGTTTCAACTAGTAAACTTGCTACCTGCCTCTTAACTTGTCATTGTGGGACATGTGACCTTCAGCAAGAGAAAAATCTGGCATTGTTTATTTTAGCCACTAGCCTTTATGCACGGTTTGTCCTTCAGGGCTTCTGTACCCCAGTAGTTTTATTGTGTGTTTACAAATGTGGTCAGAAAACATCGCTTAGTGTAGCTTTAAGGCTTCCTGCAATATTCCACTTAGTTTTAACATGGGAGTTATTTGGCTCTTGACCGCCATGAAAACCAGAATAGAAACTACTCATCAAGATCAGATGCAGCTGAACGAGTCTGTAGCGTTCAGATTTTTACTTCCCATTCATCTGAATAAAAACTGACATTTAACACGTTGGTGAACAGATTCAACATCAGATCCTGCTTTTAAGACAACAAAACTTCATGGGTGCGTCGTCATTTTGCATTTCTATTCTTGGTTTACACTAAAATTTGTGTTTAAAAATAAAAGTAGATCTGGTCTCCTAAACAAATAGTATCTCTCCTAACTGGTATCCCTCCGCTATATTCTCAGAAGCTGGACCAATGAGATAGTTTCTTACTAGTGCATGCACCAATTGTGCGTCGATCTCATTGGTTCAAAATCATCTCTGTGGAGAGATACTTCTATTTGTGTTAACATGCAGGTGTACCCAATAAAGTGGGTGGTGAGTGTAGCTATTCTTTCTGTATTGGTATTTTAATGAAATGAGTCACCAGCTCCTTTATGACAGGGCGAGGTTAGGTTTCCTCTCCTGTGAACTCACATGTGTTTTATATTATATCACTGCTGCACTTTGTACTGTCTCTCTGTTGTTGTCATGTTCAGTTGCACTGTAGCTTGTTAAAGTGATTTTTCACGTCTTGAAATAAATTCCTGGATGTGCTGCAGTAAAAGTAGGTAGAGCTTGAACGAGGTAGATCTGCTCCAAGCATTTTCACTACTGATTAGTCATTTTGTAGCATGACACTGCAGAAAGAGGGCGGGGGGGCTCTCTGCTCTATCACATATCCACCTGATCGGCTGTTTTAAAACTTGGCACAGCAACCTGGTGCAACTAGGTTATCAATAAAGTAGTTACTAACCACTGAAAACTTTCTAGACATAAGTGAAACATTTACTAATTGAACCAGAGCAGCCAATATTAGCCTTTTAATAAATATTGGATATCATCCAGTCAGTCAACTGATATGAGGTTCCTCCCTGACCACAGATACAGACAAACCTGACAGGACATTTTATTTCTGCTTCTTTTTTTAATTATTATTTATAGGTTCAGTTTTTTGCACACTAAAATCATTTCATTAGTCTGGGTTTCAGTGGAGAGTTTTAGTGTCCCATGATGGTCTAAATGCTGTTTCAAAGGCTTTTCCACCCTGAAAAGAAGAAGATTCAGGGGGAAACACTGAATATTTGGTGAAATTTAAAGACGTGTAATATCATCTATTGGCAGCTTCAATACAAAATATCGGTATCAGCTTTGAAAATCCCATATCAGTCGAACCCTGGTCCTCTGTGGCTCAATGGGCAGAGCAAGGCAGTAGCACTGCCAGGGTGAAGGGTTTGATTCCCACTGGGACCACATGCTAAACAAATGTATTCTTGAACCTGTTAGCTGGTTTGGATGAAAGTGTAAACCAAACAGCACAAATATTATGTACACCACAAGTCTAAAGTTTGGACACACCACTTTTTTTTCTCCACATTTTAGAATAATAGTAAAGACATCAGAACTATGAAATAACACAAATGGAATTATGCAATCAAACAAAACAAAACTATCTTATATTTTAGATTCTTTGCCTTGATGGAAAGGCAAAGGCTTTGGAAAGAAATTCATACATAGGATCAACTTCACTATTTATATTTGACTAAGAAACTCATTTCAATCATTTAAGCAGAAGACTGTAGATCAAAATGGCTTTAAGAGAATGAAAAACACAGAACATTCAGGTGGGTCCAGACTATTTACTGGTAGTGTATATTTTTTAAGGCTTTTTTTTTTTTTTTAAAGAAAAAGCGAATGTTCTGCTTATCCACAGATATAATGTGCAGATACAGTACATGTCTTGTGATGCCAGCCTGCATATAACAGTTTTTCACCAGGCCTGATAAACAGCCGTTTCATTATGTGTGATCAGAGCTTCTCTTCTTTTCCTCCTAGATCCCACCAAAAAGTGACGACGTCTCAGGTAAAATTACTTCCAAACATTGGATAGTTTTTTTTTTTCATTTAGGTTTTAAGGTAGCTCATTTAAAAGCATTTGCTTGTTTTTAATGGAGTCTTCACATCATCCTGCAAAGAAAAAAATCTGGAGGATTTTTTTATTGATATCATATCCTTGATTTTCTCTCTTTTTTTTTTTTTATTGAGTGTTTTATCATTGTTATACGTGTGAATAAATAATCTAAACTGAACAAACCTTTTTATTGTTAGATGTGTCCAAAGACTCCCCTGACTCTGAAGGAGAACCTGGGACCGGAGGCTCTGGAGCGGACAAAGAGGGTAAAACCAAACTCTGTGTGTGTGTATGTCTGTCCTGGGCAAAAAAGTACATATTGGGTCCCATTATGGTCTGAATGCTGTTTCAGAAGCTTTTCCTCCCTGATAGGTCTGGGGGAAACACTGAATTCTGTATTGTTACTAGCTATTGAATATCGGCACAAAATATTGTCTCTGCAGCTTCAATACAAAGATATCAGTATCCGTATCGGCCTTCAAGCTGCCATATTGGTTGAACCCCAGTAGAAATTGTCACAGTTCTTATATATAGTGCAACAGTAGATAAATTGAAGGAAAGGGGTATGTTACTGAGGGGGAGAAGAAAGTAGGGAAGAGGAGGATGTAGGAGAGAGGACAGATATGGGAGAAAAACTCACCGACTGCAATACCAGTACTGGCAAAAGTGAGTTTTTTAGGCATTAAGAAAGGTAGAAAAGGTTTTTTTTGTTTTCTCTTCTCAGAAGCGCAGCCAGTCCAGAGCTTGGCTGTGGTGTTGGACAACGTCTCAGACAGCATGTCCAGGGATTTGCTGTCGATGCTGGTGGAGAACGTGTCGGGGCTGGACGAGAGCGGCTACAGCCTGGAGATCATCTGGGAGGCCAACAGAGCGGTGGTCAGCTTCAACAACCCCACTGGTACGAAACAACACACACTGCAGTTACCATGCTGCAGTCAGGACCGCCTTACCCCGCATTCAGGTGGTGTCGGATTTACAGTCTGAACGAGTTTCCGACCAGGAAGTGCCACATGAACACCTTATTCTGTCGGATGAACAAGTCGGAGAAATCAGGATTGTAGATGCAGCACATTGGCATTGGCAATTGGCTGAAAACTGTAAACAGTTGAAGAAACAGTTGAAGTGTGTGTAAACAACTGAAGAAACGTTTTCTGACCATAAAGCACGTGAATACGAACTACTCAGATGGCCGAGTTGTGACATATTCCCAACTCAGAGAAAAGTATGACCCGACATCACTTGAATGCAGGATGAGTCTAGTCCAAGTCCAATCAAGTTCGAGTCAAGACCAGGTCCGATGGGGGTCGAGACCATTTTAAAACCGAGATCAAAATATCCAATAAACAGTGTCATTCCAAATGTGAAATTTAGAATAGCTGTTGACCGCTGTTTCTGAGATTCTGACATATTATCCTGCTCGTGATTTTTATTACTTCAATAGAATAAACGTTAATCGATAAGAGTTTGAAGTAGAAAAGGTGGGAAACCGTATAATGCACAAAAACAGATTGTCTCTGCTGTTGAGGAGAAAATAAACCAAACCAAAAAACACCTCTTTTTTATAATTTTATATAGGCAGGAAAAAGTCAAATCAACATCCAACTGTACCGAAACCAAGACAAGCGAGTCAAAATAGACAGGAGACCGAGGCGAGTCCAAGATGTCTAAAAATGGTTTTGAGACCAGACTCACGATCAGACTGGACTTCAGTACCACAGACCTGCTGCTCCCCACAAATGATGCATTTGCCCCTTTAGGGCCAAACAGTGAAAGGAAGTCTTAGTTTCTCAAAAATCTAACAGGAGGAGCTTTCTCGTGATGAATTGCATCTACTGTATGGACTAAAGTTCATGATAGTGGCTCAAACAAGGCAGGAGATATGCTTGTTCACAGTTAATTGTTACAGCGACTATTTAGGTCTCAGCTGCCATGGCTATCTCCCTAGTGGCTCTCTTCAGTTGTTTGGGTTCCAAGCCGGCCTTCTGTAAGATAATGTAGTAATAATAGTAATAATTTTCAAGATATTGTATGTGACTAACGAACATCATACCTTGTCCTCTTGTTACTCTTTCAAAATGATTTCTGCCCATTTTGGAAAATCATTTAATGGCCATTTAAAGACTATTACTTGATAAAATACTAACATTATCAAGGATGGAAGCACATTTTTGTTACTAGTTAGTGATGAATGTGACATATCAGTTAAAATACATATATATAATTTTGGAATGAAACCTTTCACTTCATCCACATATAAAAATCAAGGGCTTCATAAATGGTATATATCCATAAAGCAGCGGCCATTTTGTCAACCAATGACTTAATATAATTTGCTTTAACTTTGTACTTCCAATCATTTTGTAAGATTTTGTCTAACTTTTTCTTCAAAAGGTGGAAATCCCATTTTGGAATGAAACTTCATGTACAGTAACTACAGTATGTGATAAGATTGTTTAGATTTGGAGGAGTAACAGATATATTTTGCAGATGTGGAGAGGTTCCTCACTGTGAGCCAGAGCAGCATGAAGCTCCAGAAACACGGACTGACCGCTCGGCTGCTGGAGGCAGCAAAGAGCGTCCGAGTCGAGAGTCTTCCTCCCACCGTGGTGAAAGGTAACACCATTCTAAAACATGCAGATCTGGCTGATGGGTCATGCTCCAAAATAGCCAATCAGAGGTGAATACCAAACTCAGAATCACTTTTTCTCCTAAGGAGAATAAACATACAGGAATTTGTTTTGGCACAGAGATATCTGTCTAATTCTAACAGGATTCAAACAGGAAATAAATAAGGTTTTCACTGCCCCACAGCACAAAATGACCACGATATAAAGGGTGTCCCAAAGGAAATGTGTTAGGTAAGGAGGTGGTGACTTTTTGTAAAGTCCATGGACATAAATAAGTCAAACAAAGCCTACCAGTAGTTACATGTAAGTGGTAGGAATATGTATGAAGGAAAGGTAATGTAAAAGTCATGGTTTGTAATAGCAGGAAAGAAACAATTTGAGGTATTTATCTCACTAGCTAACGCAGCCAATTAGCAACATTTACGCATGACAGTTCAGTCAGTACTTCTGGCTAAATGGTTTTGAACATTTCAAAGATTTCAGAATATGCAAAGTAGAATCATCATCATCTCTGTTTGGCAACTGGAATAAATGCACAGAATTTGACTTGGTGGCATTGGTTGAGAGATGTATTACTGGCTGATGTAGTAGTACAGTACATACTGACACATGGTACAGGACAACAGGACCTTATGCAAGGGCACAGTACAAGCCATGCAATAGACAATAGACTATACATATCACACTATGAAACGTGTATAACTTGTATTATTTTCAACACATGGGGAAGACATGTTGGAGAGTTACAATCCCTTTTCATCTTTTCACCCCTTTACACAAGTTTCATGTTTGCAACACTTATACTATTGCAGTTAGAAATTTGGGTACTTGATTTTTGTATTCCTGGTAAATTGCCCTAACCATGTCTGTATTTCTTTACAGAGATGCTGGAACTCTTCTTTGAGAAAAGCTGGGTTCTGCCAGTCAACATCATCATGATCCCAGAGGAACAGGCTGCCACTGTCACTTTTGATGACCCTGAGGGTAAAAACCTGTTCTTTGAATTACCTCTAGTACTGTTGTTTGACCTACTGTTATTCCTTAAAGTGTATTCTTACTTTACACTTAATTAAATATTAATTAAATCTATTAAACACTAATTATATGATTATATTCCTGTTATTGCTGCAGTTGTGAGAAGCATTTCCAAGAAAGAAGACCATGTTATCCGCTCGGTCCCAGTCAAGCTGTATCCGTACTACGAGTCCCTGGGCACCGCCCTGTATGGCAAAGAGAGACCAACATGGAAGATGCCTGAGCCTTTCACAGAGAGCGTTCACCACGCTGTCTGGAAATTCCTCCTGATGAAGAAACTGTTAAAAACCATCAATGAACAGATGAGTCCCTACTTCTGCAGTGTGGACTTGGACAAACCAGAGGTGAAACTCAGTCCTCTCCCTACCTTGTTGAGGCAGAAAGGTCTTACTGCAAGACATGTGGATGAATGGATGGGTAAAGCCTTGGAGGCCTTCCGTCAGCTCTTGGCTCAGTATACAGCCTTCGAGTGTGCAGCAAACGCTCCAGCATGGAAAGCAGCAGAGAAAGACGTCCATTCAGTCGTAAAAGAAGACGCCGTCCTGGTGATGGATGCATCCAGGGGGACTTTGACCGTGGCAGGCCGGGCTGACGACATGAAACGTATCAGGGCTCCTGTGGAGAATATTGTTCTTAGGGCCATGAATCAGATTGAACGGCAGAGGGATGGTGTTTCAGAGGTGATGGATGTGTCCCCTCCTATGTTCTACATCCTGAAGCAGGAAGGGTTACAGAAGGCAGCTTTGGACATTTCCCCCGAGTTGATCCTCTCCTACCAAGAAGACACCAAGAAATTAACCATTTCAGGACTTAGCGCAGAGGTTTATCAGGTGAAGGCTTGGATCTTGGAGAGGAACATAGGAATAATTAAAAAACAGCTGAATGTGGACCCACATCTCCTAGACTTCAAGACAGTGGATTCCATGGAGATGTCGCAGGACCTGTTCACATCTCAAGGCATAAGTGCCGTCTACAGTGCTGAGAGCAGAGGAGTTGTCCCGACAGGAAGCTCTGATAGCGTCCTTGCTGATGCTGAGAGGAAGGTGAAGATAGTTTTGTCCCTGCAGACTGTGGATGTGGTTTGTTTCAGTCGAGTATTAGTGTCCCATCATGGAGACCATCATGGGATACTAAAACTCCAATGCTGGTTCAGAGGCTTTTCCACCCTGACAAGAAGAAAATTCTGGGGGAAACACTGAATAATGAAATGGTGAAATGCATGAAAATGGTGAAATTTAAAGATGTTGAATATCATCTATTGGCAGCTTAAATACAAAATATCGGTGTCAGCTTTGACACTTCAATATCAGTTGAACCCTGGTCCTCTGTAGCTCAGTGGGCAGAGCAAGGCACTAACGCTGCCAGGATTAAAGTCCCCATGAAATTATCTCCCATTATTTTCCCTTTCTGGATAACACAATATCACAGTAACACAGTATCTTTCATGGTGACCTCATGCTGCACCAGCAGGCGTAAATATACATTTCCAACCAATAAAACCATCAGATTTTTGAACAGTCCCGCCCCTCTGCACCCCTCCCATTAAATAAAACTGTCTTTCTCTCCCTGACTCATATTCCATTGGTTTAGACTTTTGAATGATCCCTCACTGCGATATGTCCCGCCCCGACATCCTGTTTCAAATCCAGGAAGTAAAGATGCCATTTCATGGGGTCTTTAAGGGTTTGATTCCTACTGGGACCACACATGCCAAAAAAATTCATTCTTAGAGTGTAAACCAAATGGCACAAATATTATGGATATTTTTCTTAAAGAAAAAGCAAATGTTCTGCTTATCCACAGATATAATGTACAGATACAGTACATGTCTTGTGATGCCAGCCTGCATATAACACAGATTTTCAACAAGGCTGATAAACAGCCATTTCATTATGTGTGATCAGAGCTTCTCTTCTTTTCCTCCCAGATCCCACCAAAAAGTGACGACGTCTCAGGTAAAATTGCTTCCAGACAATTGCCAGTTCTCCATCTAGGTTTTATGATAGAGTGCACTTTCTTCTTCATTAAATATGTTGAGCCACCTCATTTAAATGAACTTGTATTATTCATGTTTTTTTCAGACCACTTTCCATCGTGCAAAGAAAAAAATGTGGAGAAAATTTTAATCGATTTTTTTTGGGAGGGGGTATTTTTGTAAGCTCTTTGACTGTTTTTTTTTCTCATTCGCACAATCTGGAGTTTTTTCTGTTTTTGTTTTTGCGTTTTATCATTTTTATATGTGCAAATAAATAATAAAACCTGAACAAACCTGATTCTTTTTATTCTTAGATGTGTCCAAAGATTCCCCTGACTCTAAAGGAGGACCTGGGAATGGAGGCTCTGGAGCGGACAAAGAGGGTAAAACCAAACTCTGAGTGTGTAACATATTTGGTGCCATGATAATGGAGAGAGATTGGACTCAAAACTACTATTGTGTATAGTGATCCATAAATAAGAGACACATCAGTGGTGAGGCTGTCTGATCGTAGCCTACTCAAAAGGAGTGTCACACAATAAGAACAAATAACAAAACAAATAAAAAATAAAGTGTTTATTTTCAACACTATGCAAACAAAATAGATCATGATAATTGATAATGGCACAGAGATGATTAGGATACACACAGTAGTTTAGGCTAGAATGCAGCCAAAATCACTGGACTGAATTTTGTCTAACCTGACTTAAATTTGTGAAATAATCACAACTATTTACTTAGGTGGAGGAATGCAAAGTGAATTAGTCAACCAGTCAATTAGTAAAATTACATATATAATTTCTCTGACTGCTTATTTGGTTGTAGTGTGATCCTCATACTCAAAACTCATTAGCGAATCACAATTCAGTTGCACTGCACACTACAGGGTTAGCCCGGAACTGCCATGCCAGCAGAGTCACTCACTCACTCACTCACTCACTCAATAGCTCATCGTTCACAATCAGAATCAGCTTTATTGGCCAAGTATGTACACATACAAGGAATCTGACTCCTTTTTTGCTCTCAATGTACCTACACAAAATAAATATACATCTAAAAACAAGGACAACTAAATGAACAGAGGTAAACCTAAACATCTAACTACTATGTACAAATATGCATATATATAAAAAAGTATAAAAAAGTATATATATATATATCTACACACACACACACACCACGCACACACACACACACAACAAACAACTGGGAGTACTACTGTACTGTTGTTGCAGGAGGAAATCCCTGGTGTGGGGCTTTCACTCCTGCTTTTTTTTTTTTTTTTTTGGGGGGGGGGGGTACAGTGTTCTATAGCGCCTACCAGAGGGGAGGAGTTGGAACAGGTTGTGTCCAGGGTGTGATGGGTCTGCAGTGATCTTTCCTGCCCGTTTCCTGACTCTGGAGATGTAATGGAGGGCAGGTCGGCACCAATGATTTTGTCTGCAGTCCTGACTGTCCTTTGTAGTCTGTTCCTGTCCTGTTTGTTGGCCGATCCAAACCAGACAGTGATGGATGAGCAGAGACCAGACTGGATTATTGCAGAGTAGGCAGGCAACTTGAGGCAGGTTAAACATCCTGAGCTGGCATAGGAAGTACATCCTCTGCTGGGCCTTTTTGATGAGTGTGTCTATGTTGGACGCCCACTTTAGGTCCTGGGAGATTGTGGATCCCAGAAACCTGAAGGTTTCCACAGCAGACACGGTGCTGTTGAGTATGGTGAGGGGGGACAGTGTTGGGGGGGCTCCTCCTGAAGTCCACTGTCAACTCCACAGTTTTGAGCTTGTTCAGCTCCAGGTTGTTATGACCACACCAGAGGGCCAGCTGTTCAACCTCCCGTCTGTATGCAGACTCGTCACCGTCTCGGATGAGGCCGATGACTGTTGTGTCGTCTGCAAACTTACTCACATCCTCTTCACAGATCCTGAGTGCAGGTGGGAGGTCAGTGGGGAGGGGTGAGGGGGTGGCAGGGGGTGCAGATGGCTGTTTGATGTGGTCGGAGTGTAGGGGTGCAACGGATCACAAAACTCACGGTTCGGATCGTATCACGGATTTGAGTCACGGATCGGATCATTTTTCAGATCAGCAAAAAAAAAAAAAAGGTTAAATTAGGGTTAAATTTAAAAATGTGCTACTCTTGATTTGATTCTTTTAATGCAATGCATTTTGCTTGTTCTTTTATATGAATTTTATCTTTTTATCTGTCTTTTATCTGCCGTCTTTTATCTGCTTTCTATTGATATAAAGCACTTTGAGCTGCATGTTGTGTATGAAAGGTGCTATACAAATTAAGGTTATCATTATTATTATTATTATTATTATTACTTTGGCTTTGATGCAGCTGCCTCTCTCTGTAGTCACCAGTAGCGTTTTTATATGTAAAAAATTGGTGGGGCACCAGCTACTTCAATAGATAACCTACATACCAGGAAAACTACAGTACTCTCTCTTGCTACTGATCTGTGTTTTTTAACACGTCAACAAACAGCGCTGTCCATTGTTCTGAAACAACAGCTAAGCGCAGGGCTGCCAACTCTCACGCATTGACCGTGAGACTCACACAATTCACACTTTTCACATGCTCTCACGCGACAAGTCCATTTTCTCACGCAGTGAAAAACAAATTCATAACTGATAATGTCGCGGCGCGACAAAACGGCACAAAGAACTGAGCAATTAAATGATAAAACTATAACGAACTATAAGATATAAAAAAAAACATGACAGGCTCTTTCATGACAGGCTCATGACAGGCTCTTTCAATCGTCGTGAATTTACTGCATGTTTTTCTGCAATTTACTGGATTTTACATGATGCGGAGCCAGTCGACCCTGAGCAACGACTTGCAGTGTGTTTGAGGTGAAACCAGTTGCTGTTCTGGCTGTGGAGAAAATAGATCATAGTTTGCATATGTTGTCTGTGAAGCGCACCATACTCTCACTTTGGCAGGCGATAATTTAATTTGTGCCTATATATCTATATTAGCCTTCCTAGTCCGCGTGGATCAGAGTGTGCCTCTGCCTCACCTGTGCGTAAAGGCGCACGGCCTAACCATCATCCCCGTACCCAAGCCTTTTAGCGATCGAAAGCCACACATATTTATTTCAGCCTGGGACAACGTTTGAAAATGTGACATCATAGAAAGCAAAAGATTTCATTGGTCAAGTGTATACTTTCACAGACGGAATGCCGCAGAAGACAGAGCAATTACACAAGTTACATTACCACTGCCACAAGCCTAAATTAAGAATGCAATATTTAAGCCGACACAACCAAGCTCAGAACAAATGAGTCTACAGGGCCATAAGCGAACAGCAAAGAGCTCAAAACCACTGAAGGCCACAACGAAGCGTACAGGCAACTTTTTAGGAATACAGATCCATTCTATGACAACAACATTATGACAACAACCTTAATAGATAAGCATGGACACACTGACACTCGTCACCATCTATATAAATCGATCCAGCACAACAATATGGCCAATGCACGGACCATCACCACAAAGGCAGGATGATAAAATATGCTTTCACTCACCAAAGCTGAGGGCTCACTTGAAGAGAAAGGCGGCATGGCGGTTCTTCCTCTGGGCAAACTTCTCGATGACTTTGGGGATGAAGTCATGTAGCTCCTGAATCAGCTGGCTTTCGATGGACAGCATGGCCAATGCGTTGAGTCGCGGCTGTCCCATGGTATTGCGAGTGAACGTTTTTATCCTCTTCAAGGTGGAAAAGTTCCTCTCTGACTCAGATGTTGTCATAGGAGTTGTTATGATAATTTTCAGCAGAGTGACGGTCTCAGCAAAAGCCTCCTCTAAGTTGTTCTCATGGATGGATGTTAACAGAGACAGGGCCGTCTTTCCAGTATGAAGCTCAGTGTGGCGGTACAGAGTGGTCAGCTCAGACTTCAACTTCTCCTCGTTTCCTACAGGCCATAGTTTCACAGCACAGTCAAGCTCAGATGTAGGGAATGACAGGACAAATTGTGGGAAAAGCAAGCTGTCAACCAGCTTTGCAGCGATCAGGTGGTCACTCTGAAAACCTCTGTTCCACCTGAGAGATGACTGTGTCGCATGCCTCCTTCATCACCGGCGCTGTGCTGGTTACTCGTCGGCCTGGCTCGTCTGCTCCATCATGAGCGGTGGCGGCTAATTCATCAGTTTGCTGCCGCATATTCTGGACATTCTCCTTGAAACGGGTGAGCGCACTGCTAATCCCAGGTGCATCGATGCTCCGTTTTTGCAGAGTGTTGTATAAAACATCCACTTCTGGCATAAGCAAGGAAAAGAATTCCAGCAGCTGCAGAAAGGCTCTGTCCCGGAGTTTCTTTGACAGACTGTATGCCTCACTTATGGTGGCCTCATCCCATCCTGGCTGTGTGCGTATGGCCTCCATGCACTGGAGCAGCGTGGCGCGGTTCTCTCAAACCGCACTGACAGTTCTACTTTTAAAGTTCCATCGCACAGCGGGTGGCCTTGGGATGCGTCTCTGTGTTGCCTCTGCAAGAGCCGCAACACGTTTGGGAGCGCCAGAGAAAAAGGTGGCAAAAGCAGTTAAATCTGCAAAAAACACCTTCAGGACGCTCATCCTTGCTGAACAAAGTTGCTGCAAGGTCAGGTTCAGCTGGTGGGCGTAGCAGTGAACAAACTGGGCATGTGGATATGTCTCTTTCATTAGCGTCTGTACCCCACGTACGTTCCCACTCATTACAGCCACACCATCATAAGTCTGAGCGATCAGCTTCTCTCCCAGCTTCAGTGGTTCCAGCACACCCTTGATGCTATTAGAGAGGCCGAGTCCAGTTTTATCTTTGACTTCAACAAACTCCAAAAACCTCTCTGTCACTGTATTGTCAGGCAACATGTATCGCAGCACAACCACCATTTGTGATTTACAAGAGACATCAGTTGTCTCGTCTGCCTGTATGGCGACAAATGATGTCTCATCCACTTGCTTGGCTATCTCCTCCCTGTACACTTCATACATACAGTCTAACAGTTTGTTTTGTACAGTGCTGGATGTCCCTTTGAAGATGGGCTGAGCATCATAGTGCCTCTGAAGCCTCGAATCGCCCTCACACATTGTCTCGAAAATGCATCTGAATATTCCCGGATTCAGAGAGTCCGCCGACTTTAATACATGTTATGATCCGACTGAGCACGTACCTGTTTTCCTCCACTTGTTTGTTATGCTGCTCAATGGAGCGCCTGTATGCACTGTCAATTTGGACAGCGACGTTTACTCTTCCAAGCCCAATTTCACCGCATTGTCCAGATGACTCCCGCTGCTCTCATGTTTTGCGATCCTCTCAGAAAGATGTTTCAAATCTTTGTAACCTATCCTCGACCAAGTACCATCTCCACCAAATAGCAGACAGGGAAAACAGAGGAGCGCCTTCTTTTGTATGCTAACCGTTAGCCACTTTTTCTTCGAAAACCACTCCATGTTAAACCCGCGGTTACTTTTACCAGCAGTTTGAGTGATGACAATATCCCGTGGCTGGTGGGCACCAAGGCGCTTTAATTCCAATTTCTCCTCCAAATTAAGGGTTTCAAACCTGTGCTCGAGTATGAAATCCACTTCGTTCATTTTCTCAAATTAGCTGGCGTTAGTTAAGCTAAAAATGTCTTCCCTCTTCTTGCCGACTAATGTTCGCGCCGCGCCAGACAGATAGCCAATCAACTCTGAAATATGAAATGACGCTGTAGTGGGGCTACGGCTGTCAGCCCCACTTGTCATCAAATTTGCGTGATCTACATTGAATACAGTAACACTCTGAGCATGCGTATTCATATTTTCCCACGTACAATACACATTGCATTGTGAGAGAGGGGCTAGCCCATTCACGCCAAATGATATGCAATTTAGGAAGATGCTATATTCATAGATTATACATTATATCAGATAATAGTCTTTGAGAATTAATAATAACATAATTTGTTTGCAGTTCTTTCTGGTGACAACAGGTGGGGCTATGCCCCTAATGACCAGTCGCCAGTGGTAGTCACCACTCTGTCGTCTCGCTCAATGTCCCGCCCACAGCACTATCTGATTGGTTACACGTCACGAGTAATAGCCTATCAACACTGAAGGCTCTGCCAGACAGGCAAAGAGACAGCTTCTCCGAGCGGAGCTGTGTGTCGAAGGGAAGGCAGCATGTTGCCGAAGTTGAAATAAACATCACAATCTTGTGATCTATTTCAATGATGATTCAATTTGGCCGTAAGTGCAGTTCAATTAGGTAGCTCTAGGTTGTTCAGTGGTCCGCGCTGTAGTTGTTTTTGAGTAGATAGATAGATACTTAATTGTCCTACAAGCGGAAATTTGGTTCCACCCTTTGTACAAAGCCTCACATACATGTACACACATACCCACCACACAATATTCATACAAAACAGGAAGACAAGGGGGACATAGCTCTTTTTAAAGCGGGCCCATCTCCAGGTGAGGGACCTGTACCTGCGACCAGATGGAAGCAATGTGAAGGAAGGATTAAGGGGTGAGTGGGGTCCTGAGCTATGGTTAGTGCTCTGCGCATTATGGCTTTATTATTGAGTTCTGAGAGATTGGGGGTGGGAAGGCCAATGATCTTGGATGCGTTGCGTGCGATGCAGGTGAGCTGGTTCCTATTAATGACTGTTAACCCGGTGAAGAAATGGGGAGCAGTAAAGTAATATAGATTTACCAGGAGGTGGGTACCGAGGCAGTCCTGTAGGATTCCCAAAAGTGGGAATGAAGGACTGGGGAGAGCTCCATTGCACAGTCTCTAAGCACCCTTGCCTGGATGCTATCTGGCCCCGGTGCCTTGCCCGGTTTAGGCCTACACCGGCTCAGTTGCTGGTGGACATCTTCTACAGTGAAGGGTGCCTGGTGAGTTGGCTCTGGTGCAGGTAGAGTTCAAAGTAGATCCTCACATTCCACAGAAACATCCAGAGTATCAAAACAGCCATGAAAGTTGTTCAAATCACTCCCGCCTTTTAAAACTAGGTGCAAGTTTGCCGAAATATCAGGAATGGCTAGAAGAATTATTGAGAGAATCCTAAATAATGACATCTTAACATCAATAGAAACAGCATTATCATCATCATCCTCATCACCACCACCACTTCTATTAGAAACCAAAATAAACGTCAGGCACATTTAAAAGAACACCAAGGCAAGTGTAGTAAGTCTCATTAAAGGAATAGTCCAAAAATGAAAATGCTGTCATCATCTACTCACCCTCATGCCAAATGAAACACAGGTGAAATTTGTTAGTCCATATAACACACAGGGAGGTTGCCAGCACAACTTGGTAGCAGCCTTCTCCAAAACAACTGAAGTCAGTGGGGACCTGTTCTTTAGAGTTCCAAAACAAAAACAGCCAAACAATCACACTGTGAATAGAAAGACCTATACACCATTATTTGTTGCAAATCAATCAGCTGTAGTTAAGATTTGCACTAAATTATGGTGTAAATATACTGTAAGTCTTTTTGGAACTCTGAAGAACTGGTCACATGGCTGTTTTTTTTTGTTCTCTCAGAAGCGCAGCCTGTCCAGAGCTTGGCTGTGGTGTTGGACAACATCTCAGACAGCATGTCCAGGGATTTGCTGTCGATGCTGGTGGAGAACGTGTCGGGGCTGGACGAGAGCGGCTACAGCCTGGAGATCATCTGGGAGGCCAACAGAGCGGTGGTCACCTTCAACAACCCCACTGGTACGAAACAACACACCTGCAGTTAACATGCTGCAGTCAGGACCGCCTTACCCCGCATTCAGGTGGTGTCGAATTTACAGTCTGAACGAGTTTCCGACCAGGAAGTGCCACATGAACACCTTATTCTGTCGGATGATCAAGTCGGAGAAATCAGGATTGTAGATGCAGCACGAATTGGTCGAGTTGTGACATAATTGTTCTTTCCAACATGGCTGAACAGAGCACAGTATGTGAATGGTAAAAAATTTCATACAATAAAGCCAAAAATGAACCAAAAGTACAAAGACATGAATATTCCTTGATAACTATAGTGCTGTGGCATTCAATGTCCTGTGATATTTACATACATAATCCCCTGAAATAGCCAAAGATTGCTTGCTAGCTAGGTTATTGCTAGCTCGATTGCTAACATTAGCCTAGAAGGCTGGCTAAACAAAAAAACACCTCTTTTTCATATTTTTATATAGTCAAGTCAATGTCTAACAGTACCGAAACCAAGACCAGTGAGTCAAAATAGACAGGAGACCGAGACGAGTCAAAGATGTCTAAACAAGTACAGCTCCTGTACAGGTCCACGGCATGTGTTGAATTCCACTAACATAGCTTAAACACCACAGGTAATAACGTTACCTACCGTTAAAGTTTGTGGGGCAGCAGAAGACATGGATGTCTGTAAATTAACGGCGGAGAGTGTGGCTCTGTGTGGGAGCAATGGTCAGCTAGTGCGACACGGTTATTGGTTAAATTACCTTTTCCACTACATATTCCACTAACGTAACTTAAATACCACAGGTGATAACGTTACCTACCGACGTGGATGTCTGTAAATTGGCGGAGAGTGGGGCTCACTGTGTGGGACTGAATGTGGCATTTAGCCCACAGGTGAGAGGCCAACTCTTAGTCAAAGACGCCCTCTAGAGGCCATCTCACGAAGTGACATCTAATGAAGCGACAGGTGACTGACTGACTGACTGCCTGACCTGAATTTGCCTTGTGATGCCCTTGACTGCGCCATGGGAAAAATGGACTGGACTTCAGTACCACAGACCTGCTGCTCCCCACAAATCACGTATTTTCCCCTTTAGGGCCAAACAGTGAAATTAAGTCTTAGTTTCTCAAAAATCTAACAGGAGGAGTTGTCTCATGATAAACTACATCTACTGTATGGAATAAAGTTCATGACAGTGGTTCAAACAAGGCATGAGATGCTTGTTATCGTTTCCAAGGTTGCTCAGTGTATTAGGGCCCTTTCCTCAACTGTACGGTCTAGCGTAACCTTAGAAATCTTGGTGTTATTTTTAATTAGGCTGTGTACTTTGATCAACATATTAAATCATTGACTTGTACATGTTTTTTCCATCTAAGAAACATTGCCAAACTCAGGTCTGTTGTGTCACAACCTGAGTTGGAGATGATTATTCATGCTTTTATATCATCCCGCCTGGACTACTGTAATTCCCTTTTCACATGCCTCAGGCAAGTCATCCCTGGACCGTCTACAAATGGTCCAGAACGCTGCTGCAAGGCTGTTGACCAGGTCTAGCAGGACATCATATCTCACATCACACCCATCTTAGCTTCTTTACATTGGCTTCCCATCAAGTTTAGGATTCGATTTAAAGTTCCTCACATATAAAGCCCTGCATGGTCAGGCACCTGTGTACATCTGCAACCTACTCCATGCCTACATTACCAGCAGGTCACTTAGGTCTTCTGAACAGGGCTTACTGGTTGTCCCTCGCTCTAGACTCAAAACAAAAGGCGATCGAGCCTTTGTGGCTCCTAAACTGTGGCGCGCTCTTCCATTGGGTTTAAGATCTGCGGTCTCTGTTGACACTAAAAAGCAGCTAAAGACTCATCTGTTCAGACTGGACTTTGGCTAGCTTCTTGTGTCTGTAATTCTGTGTGTTTTTGTCTTTTGTTTTTATGTTTTCTTGTTTTTTTTTACTGTTTTATATTTTAGCACTTTGTGACTTTGCTCTGTGAAAGGTGCTATATAAATAAACTTGACTTACTTTTTCAAAGTTTATTGTTACAGCGACTCTTTAGGTCAATCAGTTAAAGTTTTTAAATGCCAGATCTTCATGGCAAGATAAGATTGTAATAATTTTCAAGATATTGTATGTGACTAAGAAACAGAGTCATACCATGTCTGCTACACTTTCAAAATTATTTCTGACATGGAAGTAAAACCAATTTTGGAAAATCATATAATGGCCATAAAGCAGCTGTCATTTTTTCAGCCATTTTTCTTTCAAAAGGTGGAAATCTCATTTTGGAATGAAACTCTGCACATACAGTAACTACAGTATGTGATAAAATTGTTTGGGTTTGGAGGAGTAACAGATATATTTTGCAGATGTGGAGAGGTTCCTCACTGTGAGCCAGAGCAGCGTGAAGCTTCAGAGACACGGACTGACCGCTCGGCTGCTGGAGGCAGCAAAGAGCGTCCGAGTCGAGACTCTTCCTCCCACCATGGTGAAAGGTAACACCATTCTAAAACATGCAAATCTGGCTGATGTGTCATGCTCATATCCGAATCAAAATCACTTTAGGTGGTGGTGCTAGTAATAGCAGGAAATAAACAATTTGAGGTATTTATCTCACTTGCTAACGCAGCCAATTAGCAACATTTACACATAACAGTTCAGTTAGGACTTTTGGCTGAATGGTTTTGAACATTTCAAAGATTTCAGAATATGCAAATCAGAAATGCACAGAATTTGACTTGATGGCATTGGTGGAGAGATGTATTACTGGCTGATGTAGTAGTACAGTACATACTGACACACATGGTACAGGACAACAGGACCATACCTTACTTATGCGATGGACAATAGACTATACATAATACACTATTTAACTTAAATAAAGTTATTAAAACAGTTGATTAGGTTATACGCTGCTGTCAACTCATCTTAACAACACCCGAAGATCTAATTTTCAACATATCTGTCAGCACAGTTTGAATAGCTGGAATATACACATCCTGTGTTTCTTTTCAACACATGGAGAAGACATGTTGTTAGCGAGTTAAAACCCCTTTTCTTCTTTTCAACCCTTTACACAAGTTTCATGTTTGCAACAAATTCGAGTAGTTGATGTTTGTATTCATGGTAAGTTGTCCTAACCATGTCTGTATTCCTTTACAGAGATGCTGGAACTCTTCTTTGAGAAGAGCTGGGTTCTGCCAGTCAGTATCATCATGATCCCAGAGGAACAGGCTGCCACTGTCACTTTTGATGACCCTAAAGGTAAAAACCTGTTCTTTGAATTACCTCTAGTACTGTTGTTTGATTTACTGTTATTCCTTAAAGTATAAAATATTAATTAAATCTATTAAACACTTGCCTAATTATATGATTATATTCCCGTTATTGCTGCAGTTGTGAGAAGCATTTCCAAGAAAGAAGACCATCTTATCCGCACCGTTCTAGTCAAGCTGTATCCGTACTACGAGTCCCTGGGCACCGCCCTGTATGGCAAAGAGAGACCAACATGGAAGATGCCTGAGCCTTTCACAGAGAGCGTTCACCACGTTGTCTGGAAATTCCTCCTGATGAAGAAACTGTTAAAAACCATCAATGAACAGATGAGTCCCTACTTCTGCAGTGTGGACTTGGACAAACCAGAGGTGAAACTCAGTCCTCTCCCTACCTTGTTGAGGCAGAAAGGTCTTACTGCAAGACATGTGGATGAATGGATGGGTAAAGCCTTGGAGGCCTTCCGTCAGCTCTTGGCTCAGTATACAGCCTTCGAGTGTGCAGCAAACGCTCCAGCATGGAAAGCAGCAGAGAAAGACGTCTGTTCGGTCGTGAAAGAAGACGCTGTCCTGGTGATGGATGCATCCAGGGGGACTTTGACCGTGGCAGGCCGGGCTAACGACATGAAGTGGATCAGGGCTCCTGTGGAGAATATTGTTCTTAGGGCCATGAATCAGATTCAGCAGAGGGATGGTGTTTCAGAGGTGATGGATGTGTCCCCTGCTATGTTCTACATCCTGAAGCAGGAAGGGTTACAGAAGGCAGGGTTGGACATTTCCCCCGAGTTGATCCTCTCCTACCGAGAAGACACCAATAAATTAACTATTTCAGGACTTAGCACAGAGATTTATCAGGTGAAGGCTTGGATCTTGGAGAGGAACATGAGGATGAGTAAAAAACAGCTGGATGTGGACCCACATCTCCTAGACTTCCTCAAGACAGTGGATTCCATGGAGATGTCGCAGGACCTGTTCACGTCTCAAGGCATAAGTGCCTTCTACAGCATTGAGAGC
Organism: Centroberyx affinis; assembly: GCF_046629955.1. Lineage (NCBI taxonomy): Eukaryota > Metazoa > Chordata > Actinopteri > Beryciformes > Berycidae > Centroberyx > Centroberyx affinis. The sequence continues at coordinate 368,373 of NW_027279722.1, forward strand.
AGAGGAGTTGTCCTGACAGGAAGCTCTGATAACATCCTTGCTGATGCTGAGAGGAAGGTGAAGATGGTTTTGTCCCAGCAGACTGTGCATGTGGAAGATCAGGAAGTAATGAGAATGCCCAAGTGGATGGCGTTTAACCAACAACTTTTAGACACCTACAACTCCTCAAAGAAGAGAACAGTGGTTATCCAGACCCACCCAGAGAGAAGAGACAAAATAACAGTGGCCGGCTTCCTTAATCCAGTGAAAGAGGTCAGCCGCAGCCTGAATGAATTTGTTGTGAATTACTCACGAGTTCAAGAAGTCATTCGTGTCAAGTCCTGCGCTGTTGTTCAGTTCATTCAGGAGAAAAAAGACTGGACCAGTATTGCCAAAGCTAATGAGGTGACAGTCAATTTCAATTCCACAAGGCCAAGAATCAACATCTCTGGTGCTCGTCTTCACGTCCAGAAAGCCAAGGCCTCCTTTCAGGAATTGGCTGCTGCTCTCTTCACTGACGACTTCTCAGTCGACAAACCCGGGGCTAAGAAGTATTTCCTGTCTCAAGGAAGCCTGTTTCTGTTTGCAGTAATGAAAGAGTTCAGCTGTGTGGTAGTGCTGCGTCCAGAGAATGAAGAGGAAGAGGAGGAAGAGTATTATGAGGAAGAATATGGCCTTGGAACGTCAAGCTACTGCAAAGTACAGACAGCCAGCGGAGTTCTGGTTTCAGTCAGCAAGGCGGACATCTGCAGCTTCAAGGTCGACGCAGTGGTCAACGCAGCCAATGAGGACTTGCAGCACATCGGGGGCCTGACTAAGGCCCTGCTCGAGGCCGCAGGACCACAACTGCAGAAACTCAGCAACGACTACATCTCCAAAAACGGCCGTCTACGTCCAGGTGACGCCGTGGTAACAGATTCATGTAACCTGCCTTGCAAGTACGTAGTACATGCAGTCGGTCCGCGGTTCTCTGATTCTGACAAGAAGACGGCAGTGTCACGTCTGAAGCTCGCTGTTAAAGAAAGTCTGAGACAGGCAGCGGCAGTCAACTGCTCCACTGTTGCTTTGCCGGCAATCAGTTCTGGTGTGTTTGGCTTTCCTCTTGAACTCTGCGTTGAGACCATAGCTCAGGCAGTGCGGGAGTGCTGTGAGAGTCGGGGAGGTCTGGGCTCGTTGACTGAGATTCACCTGGTGGACAACAACGATAACACAGTGAGGTCCCTGGCCAAGGCTGTAAACAAAGAGTTCTCTGACCTTGGACCTGAGACGACATTACCAGAGCAGGTAGACGAAAGAGGCAGAGGCTCTCCAAGGTAAATTAAAGTAAACCAGATCATTATAACAACTAGGCATGGGCCGGTATGAGATTTTGACAGTATGATAACCTTAGGCAAAAATACCATGGTATCGCGGTATTGCGCATTCATGTTAATGTAACCTACATCTGTAATGACAGTTAACTGTTACAAAAATGTGTGTGCTTTGATAATATATAGTACTATTCTTACTGGATTAAACATAGATTTACACAATTTATTTCATCTAATTGATTTTATGTAAAAACATATAATAATAATAATAATAATAATAATAATATCAAATAAATGCTTATTTTTTGTAAATTGGGTTGGACAATTCAATGTTGATGCGCACGCACATACACACGTAAACACACACACTCGCTCTCTCTCTCTCTCCCTCTCTCTCTCTCTCTCTCACACACACACATACACACACACTCGCTCTCTCTCTGTCTCCGCATAGCCACAGTTTGTGCCTTATTTTCCACGGGCAGGTTCGAGGAGTCTTTCATGGTCATTATGTATGTATGTCTTCAGCGCAATGCGTTTTGTTAAACGACCTGCTGGCTCTGTGGCATTTTGCTTTGAATTAATTCAGACAAAATCCAATGGTTTGCCCTGCACAAGACGTTTGCTCAGTGAAGTAACATTAGGGGGGGAAAAAACTAGCTGATGTTAGCTAGCTAATTAGCCATGTTATCTGCCTCGGTAGCTAGCCTAGAGTATTTACTTCACTAATGTCAGCTAGCTAGCTAGGCACGGTAACTCCCTAGTCCCATGACCATGAAAGACTCCTCGAACCTGCCGGTGGAAAATGGTTTCTGTCCGATGCATGCTCAAGATAATTTTCAAGATAACGTTACCTCCCATAGATGTGCAATCATGTTGGATGTATTGCCTGTGTCTGTGTTTTTTCGATAACTGAAATATTCCCATACAGCCGATTTAGTCTTTTTCGACGGGGGGAAAAGTTCGGGGGGTTCACCTCCTTCGGCCATCATACGTTACACACGGGTTGTAAACACAGCTAACTGACCGCTGAGTGCTGACTGCTCCGTACGCAACCGAGGGGAGGGGCGTGTTCCTCTGCAGTCTGCACGCGACCTGGGGGATTCCCTGCACTTTATCTTTTTGAGAAGAGTCAAACTTGTGGGGGGAAAACAGCTCATACCGTGGGAACGGTATGACTGGAAATATTAGTGGTTTTGGAAACGTGACTTTTTCAAACTGCGGTATACCTTGAAACCGGAAACCAGCCCATGCCTAATAACAACCTTTATTCTTGATTAGAATATGATACAAATATATGACGTCTGGTCCCAGTAGGAATGGAACCTCTAACTCTGGCAGTGTTAATCAACACCAACAGATTGCAGGGGCTGTGGCGGTTAGATAGAAATTAACTATATAAATGGAATATTGTCACCGTTTGCTATGTATCCCACAATTCAATAACATTAACTGGAGTGGTTGTCAACTTTTTTGGCATGTATATCCTTAAAAAAAGAAAATGGCTACTCGGAACTCCCTAAGTGAGCATGCATGCATAGGAAGATGAACTGTGACAGCAAACAATGATTTTATTTTTACTAAATATTTCGCTTGAGTGATTGTTGGAGGAAGCCTATAGCCAGCAAATATTTAACAATCATCGTTTATCAAGAAAAAAAATATTTATTTAATATTTTCCTTATATTGTACTAATACATATGAACTATACAAATATGCAGTTACATTTTGTCACATCACTTAAAATGGTAATCCACAAGATTCTTGTGATTTGTGTTTTTTTGCCATCTTTGGTGCTAATTGTTCATTGCTGTGGTGTTTCTGCACTACACTTCCCAGAAATCACCTGTAGTTATCAGTCAGTCTCCGATAGAGATGAGCAAAATGGAAATTTATTTTTTATGAAAATTTCAGAGATTATTACTTTAAACAATTCTCAACTGCCAAAATCATGTAGTGACTCCCTTTGGGGTCCGGATCCCAACGTGAGAACCACCATGTTTTAATGACACTGCTTGATCCCTGATTATTTTTCTCCTCTAGTGGGTCTTGGGGGAGAGGTCAGGGGGCGTATGGTGGCCAGTCACTCAGGAGCCATGGGATGAGCGACAGAAGAGGAGGACAAGGAAGAGGAGCTGGCAGGAGCAGAACTGGATCAGGGATCAGAGGCCTGCTACCTCTGAGCCCCAAGGGAAACTTCAGGCCTGCTTGGGCAGAGAGAGCAGGGTAAGGGGCTTTATTTTTGGGACTCCAGTGATGCAGATATTTACCTTCCTGGAACAACATCTGACCCCCAATCTACACTGGACGCGACTCAGCTGCGTTTTTTAGTCATCTGTCTCTCGGAACAGAAACGCTCCCATTTTAATCAATGCTGCTGTTTACACCGGCCGTGTACAGGCGCGCGCCAGCTCCGACCCACGCCTGTCACTGCGACCTGCGTCTTTTTATGCTTCAAGGGAGAGTGTGCGGGATCACGCCATGTAAAACCCACTGCATAGGCTTTTTAACCATTTTATTACCAGTATTTTGGTGTATTTTTTCTATTAATATTGTAAATACATTTGGATACATTACATTACATTGGGATTGTAAATACATTTTTTGCAACTTTCTTCCTGCAACATACCTCCAGCTTACAGCAGTACAACGGGCTACAGTGTGTTGATAGACAGGTGAAAGTCTCTCACTGTCCTCCTTTGTGATCAGGTCAGCGCCATCAAAACTCCACGTAAAGTAATTTCACACATATATGATTACTGACATAGATCAACAGTATGATGAGGCGAACAGAGCTCCTGCACATGTCTACTAGTCCATGTCTACACGGGGCAGCCTGTCTGTGGATAAACTGAAAGCATTCATTGCGCAATATTGCGCTCCTGTATTTCCATGGAATATCCAAACATGAATATCGACAGCTACTCGTCAGAAACACTTTTTTCAGACAAACAAGCCAAGGAGCCGCTTCAGAGAAATCCAGTGTGTGTGTGTGTGTGTTGTCTGGGTTGGAGGAATACAGGAGAGGAGAGAAAGTGTGTGCATAAAACGTTCCCAAACGGATTTAATGGACAGAGCTCATTATACATTAATACATTTTTGACATTTAGGGAATGTTATCCATACTGGTTATTTCCTAATATTTAATAGGAGCCTGTCATGTTTTTTAAATACTTTATAGTTCGTTACTGTTTATCATTTAATTGCACAGTTATTTTTGCCATTTGCGTACTCCAGTGCGTTTGGCGACGTGCCTATAATATTTTATATAATAAAGTAATGGCTACACCTCAGTTTCCCCCCTGTATATTGCATTTTAGAAATAAATAGACAGGCATGTATTTGGTTGTGTTGCTTTTATTACAAAGATGAGGTTTTGAAGTATGGTGTTTTCTACATTAGGTTATTAGATTTGCTGTGGATGCAGACAGGCTGTTGCTGATGCGGTCTGTTGGCGTGTTGGGTGGCAAAAGCTATGGTCTAGATAATAACTCAGAATGGTGGTCTCCTTATTCATTTTGTTCAAGTGTTCAATGACTTTTGTGTTGATATAGCCTACCTATAAGCTTATTTACCCATATCAATGATGTATTTCAGTTTCTGCTTGTGTATTTTGAGGCTTTGTTCCTGTTTTCCCGCTTTTGAATGCGCGGCTAAAATGTAACTGAAACGGAACCAGTGTAGACACAAACACAGGACTCACACGTGCTGCTTATGTGACGCTGATGCAACACGTCCAGTGTAGATTTGAGGTTGAGTCACAATTTATGGAACAGTCAGAGCTGTAGTCAAGACCACATTAGTCGAGTCCAAGTCACTTCCAAGGCCAGGTGCAAATGGGGTCAAGATCAGAGCAAATCCTATTCAAAAGCAAGACCAATGTAGTACATGTCCTTGCAAATGTAAAAATTCTGATTAAAAAAGGATGAACAGAGATGTAGATCTATTTGCAAATTCGCTCTGAACCTTGCCCTTCAACATCCAACAAATCAGTTTAAAATATTTTGACAAATCAGGGCACAGAATTGAAGACCATTAAATACACAGGTTTCTACAGGTGAAATCCCTTAAATTGTTTGTAGGGGTGGGGAAAAGTAAACCAAACCTCGATAAAATTACCCACTTTTTACATTTAGGCAGGAAAAACTTGACATCAACATCCCATAGTGGTAGCCAAATCCAAGTCAAAATAGGCATGAGACTGAGATAAGTTAAAGAGTCAAAAAAGTGTTCTTGAGACCAAGACTGGACTGGACTGATTCATTCATTGATTCATTGATTCATAGATAGACCTTGCATTGACATTTTATTGCTATCTTGAATAACAACAGTCCTTAATATGCTGGTCCCATTAAGATTGAACTTCCTCAGTGTGATGACATCATTCTTTTTTTTTTTTTAAGATTTATTATAGGCATGTTACTGACAGAAATAGTGTGAGAGAGAGACAGAAAGGTACGGGAGAGAGACAGGGGAGGACATGCAGCAAATGACCACGGGCTGGATTCGAACACGGGTTGCTGCGGGAAGGACTGAGCCTTATACGGTACATGCTCTACTCAGTGAACCACTGGGGTGTCTGTGATGACATTGTTCTTGAGTCGTTCTCTTATTGGTTCTAGGTTTGGGAGGGTGGAGCAGGACAGAATCTCCACGGTCACACCAGAGAGTCTGAAGATCATTCTTAGGAAGGGAAATATCCAAGACCAATTTGTGAGTACATACCCTGATTTCCCTTTTTGATACCTTTTAGCATTATTTAAATAATTTTTAATTTAATGCACTCATGGAATTGTCAGGTGCTTTGGATAAAAACATCCACTAGGTGGCATAGTTGAGGTTTTGTGAAAAGTTCCTGGACTAGTCTGTATACAACTAACCTTGCTTTAGTGCATTCCTTCCTTTATCATCATTATATTGCTAGCCCTTGGCTACCATTTTTCAGACTGGGCTTGGACAATATTGCCCTTGAAGATCAGAATTTGAATGTGGTTTAATGCAGATGTTTTGGAGAAATTTACTACTAAATGCAGTCATGGAATTGTCAGGTGCTTTCGATAAAAACATCCACCAAATGGCGTAGTTGAGGTTTTGGGAAAAATTCCCGGGGCCTTATGTATAAATGTTGCATACTCACAAAAAGGTTATGTGCGCCAGTTTTCACGCACACGTTGGGATGTATAAAAATAAACTTGACGTGAGAATATGCGGGCCATCCCGCAAAATCTAGGCCATGCGTACGCACATTATTCTAGCTTTGTCAGTTGTCGATACCATACTACACAGTAGTGAAACTCCCCAAATGTTGAAAAATTTAATTTTCACTCAATTCACTGTGATCTGTCTATGAAAAAACAGAATTGTTTCCGCTGATACAACACTTGGTCATTTGGTCATTTATGTGGATAATGTTTAACTGAAGACTAAAACCCATCTGGTGTTGCTATTTTCATTTTTGAGTTCCTCCAACACTGACAATGCAATGTTTTCTCCATCCATAACTTGTACTAAATAAGACGGCTTTAAATAAGCGTGTGTTTGTAATTCAAAAAAGCCACTGAGGAAATTGATACAGGCACACTTCAATTTGCATGAGTGCGCGTCTCTCTCTCTTTTATACTAATTTCCCACAGATGATGACAGCAGGCCCTACTCACTGTGCGAAAACCAAGATCGCCATTGAATTGGACAGTTTTCTTTGTTTATGTGACATGGACATGTTAATGCACGTCAGGGACTGTACAGTTGCTGAGGCACACAGAGATCTATCTCTCCTGGGAAGAAAGTGCATAAAAGTTTTTAAAAAAAATAGTGTAGAAAGAAAAAATGCCACAAATGGAAAAGCGCATTGCCATATTTGGAGCGGCAGAGCCAGGAACACTGGACATGGCACATTATATGTTTTTAATCTTTGAATAAGTTCAATTGTGCAATTTGACCTTTATTTACAAAAACACTGCATGCGTAAAAGCACATTGGAAATATTTGGAACGGGAGCACTGAACACAGGCACATTCACCATTGTTTTTGACAAGAAAGTGACAAGAGGGGCGTATTTATAGTCATTTGCATAATTAATTCTGGGAGGAGACAAGGCAGGGTGAGAGGCTCGTGCATGTGCGCTCCATTTCACGTTGATTGGGATGTATAAAGGAAAGGTGCGCAGGACCAGGAGCCTCGCGTATAAAACCTTGCGTGGATTCCACAATAAAAGACTACGTAAGTAGAAGTCTGGAAACCTGCATACACCAAAAATATTGTGATGTATAAAAGTTACGTACGCCCTCCAGTGCACCAGTTTCCTTTATAAATATCGATCAACCTGATATTGTGCGCATGTGAACAAGCATTTACTCCCGCCCCGTTAACTCCCACAATTAGCCATAAATGGTTAATGAAACGCCCTTCATGAATATGGATACGCATGTAAATGTACTTGTCATCCCATTCTCTTTGTATGAGAAAATGGCGAAGTCGAAAATTGTGAAATTGAAATGCTTGTTGGGAGGTCGAGGCGAAGCCAGAGGTATTATTTGGTGGCCTTAGTTCGAGTATCACCAAATAAATAAATAAATAAACAACTGTTTGCCAAAAAGCGCAGTGTCAGTGCCACTGGCGGGGGCGAGGAGCTCTCTGCCCTTGACTGATATCTCGATAATAGGGGAAACCCAAACTAGTGGCATTATTCCAGAAAAAGAGGGTGACACCGATATGACATCAGAGCAAGATGAGACTGCGGGCAGCGGGCAGGTATATCCTAAATGTGCCTTTTCTTTTTTGAAAGAGTGAACGTAACAACGCATTCAAAATTTCACACTCTTATTTGACTAATGAAACCCATAACAGACTTAGGAATAGACTTGACAAGTGTTAAATTCTCATTTTCTGACTCAGGGTATCAGACAGATTGGTGCGATTGGTGGTGAAGAGCTGGCTGTAGTGGACGGCTGTGCGCCTGGCCACAGCATCTCCAAACGCCCTGTGCGCCGTAAAAGCAGCCATAACGCATGATTACGCACCATAATTGCAAGCTCTTTAATAACCCTGTGACAGTCCGTCTAGATGCTTAACATCCTCAGTTTATCCCAGTTAAATGGGACATGAAAATTATGAGGCCGTATTGACAGTTTGGTACAAAATAAAGATGCGCGCTGTTTGGGTTAACTTGGCGGTGTGTAAAGCCAACGAATAAATGATTACGGTCTGGATGTTCCTCTGGGATATTATTATTATTAGAGGTTTGTAATTTGATCCTATGGAGCATAAAGAGCCGATTGACAGCGTCATAATAACATTTTACTTGATTTAACTGCTTGGCCATCAGAGTCTCCATTTCACAGCATGTCCAAAATGTGCGTACGGATGGGTCAAAGTTACTGTAGCGGTGCGCACTTTCTCCTGTCCCGTTTATTTTTTATAAATACCGAAATGTGCATGGAAAGTGTTGTGCACAAAGTTTGAGCCTGGTTTTGTGCGTATGCACCGTTTATACATGAGTACGCCATCTTTCTATATGAAATCTACGCAGACTTTTATACATCCAGATCCCTGGACTAGTCTGTGTACAACCAAATTTGCTTTACCATTTTTCAGACTGGGCTTGGACAACATTGCCCTTGAAGATCAGAATTTGAATGTGGTTTAATGCAGATGTTTTTGAACCAGAATGACACCCCAGACTACTGACTAAAAACAACAGATAATAGGGCCTCTTTTCATGAGGGCTTCTAGACTATCTAGACTGTCCCTGACCTTGTTTAGGCTATCACTTCCTAAATTCACTTTTATAGATTTGCTTTATCCTTGATCCTTTATGGTCATTCCATTTTATTGAAGATAGCTGGGTGTGTTTAAGGGCGCGTTCACAGCCAGCATGTTCTGAGCAGTTTATTCGAAATCTGCGGTGTTACCTCCTTTAGTTCAGTTCGTTTGTCCAGGTGAGAACAATATCATTTGAACAGAGTCTCAGTCCTCAGATTATGGGTTTAAGAAGATGGATGTTGACATCTGATAGCCAGTAGTTATGTTTGGAAAGCCTAGTCTGGCATTTGATTATTGTCATACATTTACTTTATTAAAAATATCATAGCGACAGCATGGAGTCTACGACAGACACAGGTGCAACACAGGTGTAACTTTTGTTAGGCAGCTAACGTTGCTGAACCCTGAAGGCAAATCACCAAGAAGAACATGAACACTTTGCAGGGAATTGCAAAGATGGTCAAATTAATAATAATAATAATAATAATAATGCATTTTATTTATGGGGGCCTTCCAAAGCACTCAAGGACACCTTATAAGACACAGTTAAAAACAAGCAACAATATATCAAGACATCATAAAATCAAACAAAGCAATGATAGACAGTAAAAGTTAATGCAGTAAATAGTCATCAGTGCATCATCAGTGCAAAACTCAATGTGGGTGTAACCATTAAAGTCAGGATCAGACCGAATATGCCAGTTTGAAAAGGTGCGTTTTGTGAGGAGATTTGAAGGTGGAGAGAGAGTCAGTATTGCAAATGTCTTGTGGGAGAGAGTTTCAGAGGCGGGGGGCAGAACGACTGAAGGCTCTAGACCCCATGGTAGTCAAGCGGGCAGATGGTGCAGTGAGTTGGATGGCAGAAGAGGATCTGAGAGTACGAGAGGGTGTGTAGATATGAAGGAGTTCGGAAAGATATGAAGGTGCTAGGTTATGAAGGGCCTTAAATGTGAGAAGCAGAATCTTGAAATCAATGCGGTATTTAACAGGGAGCCAATGAAGTTGCTGAAGAACAGGAGTGATATGGTAGGTAGATGATTTGGATTTATGAATGAGACCAGATATGTCAGCAACAGTTGGGAGTTTAAAACTAGATAGTGAAGAGGGAAACATAAAAAGGCGGATAAAGTGAACTGTATGTAGTATTGTTCAAAAAGGTCAATTGCTGGTGTATATTTAAAATTTTGGCATTAAAAAAGGTCATGAAGGTGTTACATTGAGCAACTGAATACAGGTGAGGTGAAAGAGTATCCAGTGGCCGTAAAATATTATTTACCGTGGAGAACAGGGCTCTTGTGTTCCCTTCTCCTGACCTAATTAAATTTGCATAATAGGTAGATTTAGCTGTAGAAAGAGCATCCTTATAAAGAAGAATGTGGTTGTCGTACATGTCTTTATGAACAACAAGGCCAGTTTTCGCATAAAAGCGTCCCAGACGACAGCCTTTAGCTTTAAGCTTGCGTAATTCAGGTGTAAACCAAGGGGCAGAGTGGGTAAAGGAGACAGACCGGGTTTTTAAAGGAGCAAGAGCATTAAAAAGACTATGAAGTCCATCATTGTAATGAGAGACCAGTTCGTCTGGGGTGGATAAATTGTCTTTGCTGGAGAGGTTGTCAATTCCACTAGAAAGAGCAGATAAATTAATATTCTTAATGTTACGGAATGAGATGGAACGTAACAGATTTGTTTTGGATAATGTTAAGTTGACATTGAAAGATACTAACTTGTGGTCAGAAATGGGCAAATCAAATGCAGAACAATTAAGAGGAGTTACACCACAGCAGCAGATCAGATCAAGAATGTGTCCTTTGGAGTGGGTAGGAAAATCAATATATTGCTGTAATCCAAAACTGTCCAGGCATGATGTAAAGTCCCTTGTAAGAGTATTGTTGACATTATCCATGTGAATATTAAAATCACCCAGCAATATTATGTTAGGGGACAGAGAACATAAGAAGGTTAGAAAAACAGAAAGTCCATAGTGGTTAGTTGGTTCAAGTTTACATAGTGGTTAGAAATGTAACTGAAAGGTCTCAGGTTCAATTCCCACAACAGCCAATGAGCAAGAGTGAGCTCTATCAGCTGACACATCGGTAGGAGCTAAACCCAGTCCAGCCACTGTTGAGTTCAATTGTCACTGAACAGGAGCCTGAGCAGGGAGTCGAGCTGTGGGATGTGGGACCGACTTATTTTCTGTTTGTCAGTGTTTTGCCAGGGAGTTCAGAGGTCAGACCCAGGGAAACATCCGACATGAAGCAAGTGATTTTGACCAATCACCACGAAGACAACCACCCATCCAATCACAACAGTCCTCAGGTAAGAAGCCTCTTTGTTTTCAACCTTTACTTATCCAGGGAGGGTTTTTTCCTAAGCATGCATACTCACTTTGTGCTCCATCCTGCTTCACAATCATACAGTACACACATTCATTCACTCTTGGGTTGTGTTCACACAGGGTCCAAAATTAACCTTTTGGCCCATCTGCCAATGGCAGGTGAACTGAACTGCCAAAAATATTTTTTACCGGCCATAACTCATGCAATATTTCATTAACAATGATTACTTTAAGTTCTTAGTATGCAAATTCTTTTTTTTTTTTTACACACACACAGGGCTCATGTATCATTCAGACGCCACCTCTTGCTGAAACGCAGATCCCCTCCGTGACTTTTCTCGTTGTCTACCTCTTCGTTTTCATTTTTTCTTTTGGTAATTTAACACCGGCTATGTGTCGCCACATCTGTTAGGTAACAAAATGTAACTAACGCTAGGTGTTTGTTTTTTTTATGACTAAAAAGATAGACGGACGTTGGTACTGTAGAAGTCAGGTAGAAGTCCAGTGTTTCCCCTGTATATATTCTACTGTGGAGGGCTGCGACAGTAAGATCATGACATGCCATGCTAAAAATCTTTTCAAAATATGTTTTTTTTTGGCCGAAATGGTCTCACTTAGTAGGTTAAGCTGCTGTTAGATCCAGTGTTTCTAGGCACTGCTGCTGAAAATGCGCCAGATAATTTTTTTAATCAGATGTAGCCTTTCTGCTGAGACACACTATGATCAAAGTGACAAATGGCAACGTGTAGCTGCAGACAGTGAGAGAAGCACACAGACTGCTGCTTCATTCAGTCATTAACCACGCCTAGTGTTTCTATAATCATTCAGTCATTTCCTATAGTAACTTCGATAGTGTTTCTCCCCTGGACCATGTGCCGCTGTAAGAAAACATTCTACGGGAAACACTGAAGTCTGAGTAATCACTCTACAGCCAATCTTTTGTTAGTAGGCTGCTTTTAGTCTTTGATTTGATTGGCTCACGTTATGATAGGTACGGTACAGTGAGGATCATATTAGTCTCGGCCGGTCTAAGCACATAAACACAGCGATGTAAACCTGGCAGTGCGTTGTGATTCCACCAAACCCAAAATTTACCCGCATTTGGCACTTGGCGGGTGTTAATTTTTGACCCTGTGTTCACACCAATACAACCACAGACTTCTGCTACTGGCCACTGAGCAGCTCCACTCACACAGTTCAGGACCCTGCACAGGTTTTTCAAGCCAGTATGCATTTTCAAACCGACAGCCTACTGGTCACAAGCCCGCTTCTTGTTCAGCCCTTGGTTGAACATGAGACCATATGTCTGTGAAGAGAGGCCTTTCTCAGAACACGTTCGCTCATCACCTCTTCCTTCCTGACCATTTTCCCCCTTTTGTAGAATGGTTTAAACATCCTATCAATGCACAGAAATCACCCAATTTTTGTGTGAAATGTGTGAAATCAAGACTGAACAACTAATGATAATAATAGTTCTAGCACTTTAAGGAGATGAAGAGGTGACCCCCCTCTTCTAGAAGACTGTCAGTGCCACTTAGTCAGTGTTTCTATGGGATTTGGGCATTTGCACATTCCAGACCCACAGCTCTGTGAGAAACACACAAGATGTTACTTTAGAGTTTAATCTTATAACGGTGAAGCAGATTCAGTATTCCTGAGTTTTAGACACTTAAGGTGTAAATATGGGTTGGAGGTTACATATTAAGTGAGCATATAGGAATGTTGCTTAGTATAGGCACTTTTCCATTTCATCCTCAACACTGACAATCCACTGCTGTTATCCAAGCTACTGGCTAGCCTTGAAAACCAGTTTTGTGGTTTAATTTTAAAGTAATGCTCTTACATGATTTATGTGTGTGTGTGTGTGTGTGTGTGTGTGTGTGTGTGTATGTGTATGTGTGTCAGTGTCCTTTGGCCAGGTATCGTCCCCCTCCCTTGGTGTGTACCAGATGCAGATTGGTCATCTCAGTTTAGAGGTGTCATCTGGTGACATCACCAAGGAGACCAGCGATGTCATTGTCAACTCCACCAATAAGGACTTTAACCTCAAATCAGGTGACTGTCCCTTCTTGCGGTGCTGTGGCTCAGAGCTGTTTTTAAGTCTTTTGGTGCAAGAGAGTCTCCAGACCCAGTACCGGGATCTGGAGTGGAAGAGGTTTCAAAGTAGGTTTTCTTTGTTCAGAGAAGAGATGAAAGTAAAACACAGTTAGGCCTACTTCACTCAGATTGTTTAACCTAGCTAACTTCACGGAACGTGTTGAGTAAATTGACTTTCTGTCTTACTGATCATTGTAATGTATCTGGGTGGAGGCCATGAATATAGGTTTTCTCATAATTGCAGGTACAATATAAAGACGAAAAGACATCAGTAATAATCTTTAATATTTCTAAAAACGAAAAACATCTCTATAACGAAAACTAGGAATTGGCATATCAAAAATGAATTTGTATGCTGGTGGCTGCTGTGCATTCTTAACATAAAAAAGACATCAAGGTCATAGAAATACATATAAGCTACTCATTTTATTTAACTCTATTCATATAAATTTTTTATTTAATTTCTGAACTCAACACACAATTTCTCTAATTTCATTGAGTTGTTGCTGCTTTCATCCCGGTGCAGCTGGAGGCAGCTGGAGGTTTGGCGGCGTGTTTATGCTTCAAGGCTGTTAGACAACATTTAGGCCGATATGGAAACATTTACATTAAAGTTAGTTTATTCTTTTCATTCCTTAACAGTCACCAGCATTAGGTTGGCTCCTCATTAGGCATAGCCTACCAGCTCGCCCCAAGGTTATCAAGGTTACTCCAAAACAAAAGCAGAGGCTGAACCGAGCGCAAAGCAATGAAGCGATGCATTTAAAAGCCTGTTATTGAATAAGCAATTGCTCTGGGGTTTTACCAGTTTACATCTGATCAAGTCTTTGCTTTCAAGTCTCAGGTCAAGTCGAGTCTTGAAGCAGTCAAGTCGCAACTAAGTCGAGTCTCACAGTAGACGAGTCCAAGTCAAGTCGCATGTCCTGATTTTCACGACTCGAGTCTGACTCGAGTCGTGAAAATCCCAAGTCTCAAGTCCACAACTCTGCTGTGGCTGGTAAAGGTTTAACTCTGGGTTTTCCCTAGTCCTGATACGAAACTGTCAAACAGAGAAAGAGACTGCTCTTCCTCAGTTTGTATGGGAGAGAATGTCATATCAAACACCATGCAGAGTCTGACAGTTTAATGTTGCCTTGCTTAACAGCAAACACACGTACCTTGTAGAACATAACTTAAAGAGTGACGGTTCCCCCAGTTTCAGTTTCTCTCCCCCTACCCCGCTGGTTTGAAAAATGCAATGAAATCGGCGTTAGAGCAGTGGTGGAGAGGGGGGGGGGGGGTATCAAATCAATTTGATTATTTAGAGTCAAACTAAAGTAAGACACTATCATCCAATGACATTCACCCACTTTTCTTTTGTTTTGTTTTTTTTGCGTCACCAATCAACAATTGTTGATTTAGCGCCTAAAACAGTTTAACATATGCACTTATATGTGGAGGTAATGCCTAGTATTATTGTCTTCTATTTCTAACCCCAACATATTAGTTAACATCTCAAAAAACAGGTTTAGACAAATCATTGGGGACCCCTCAGGGGTCCGCAAATTCAGTAAATGAACCGAGCAGCATTTCTTTCAATGTCATTTAAAATTTCAGTTTTTATGGCTACTTTGCCTGTTATTCACAGATTGGAATTTGAATTATGCAAACAGAGCTGCTCTGGAGGCAGAAATAAGTAAGGGATAATGCCCGACGAGGTGTCCATTATCAGAAATTAATGGACGACGGGGAGGCCTGAACGGTTGCTTCCGCGGAGTCCATTAATTTCTGATAATGGACTCCTCGAAGGGCATTATCCCGCTTATACCATGGTCACTTGCCAAAGAAAAAAAAATAAGACCATTAATTTATATTTTCATGCGTTTTGTAATCAAAATCAAAAGTTTTTCCACAAGCCATAACTCAGTTTCCCTGGTAACACCTGAGGGATTGACTAATACGTGGAACAATCATTACCGTCCCATAAGGTTTTTATGCAATGGAAACGTTGTTCACTACTCCAGTAAATAGGACGAACCTTAGCTATGACTTGGCAGCGGGAGATATTTCTAGTCCGCTCAGCTCATAGAACCCTTTGGCTCAGCTATGAGCCAGAAAGCTAACGTTATGCTAGCAACATTCAAAGTCAATAACATTGCGTACGGTTGACAAACAGTAAATATAATTTTACTGTATGTTTAACAACAAGACTAGCTAGCTATCCAGCCATGTCATTGTCCCCAAATCAATATCAAGATTTTCATGAACAAGTTATCACAATTTTAAGATACTTAACAGGCAAACAGTGCAGCAGTGATGCTTTAGGTTTATGCAACCACATAGTAGAACAATCACACAAACAGTCACAGCTCCTTCACAGCCTCATATTGTGATGCAGCCTGTTTAATTCCCACTGGCCGGTCGCACTGTGCACTAACAGAACAGCAGCTATGGATACAGAGAGTTTTCTCTGTATTGTCCGGTCACTGATGGGACACATGTCCACATCATCTGCAATATACTCTTGTTCAAAAATCCTTGCCAATATAGTCTATAAATTATACCAATACTACTGAGTCTTGAGCCATTTTCACCAAATCTTAACATCAAATTAGTAAAGTATAATAACATTACTGAATTCGCCCAAATAAAGGCAGAATGCGTCAACCTGTGAGGAGTGGACAAGTATTAAAAAGTACCGTTCGTATGGTTTTCAAAGATTCTGTCCAATCCATTCTAATTTAAAAAAAATTTGATAGTATAAGCAAACCACGCATTAATATTGAGTAAATTGTATTTTATCTTGTGTGATTCCTTGTGTTCATTCTGGATGACAAAAAGAGGCGTGTTGATTTTTCTTGATCAACCAATGACAGCGTCCAAAGAGAGCATCACACCTAGCAACGGGGTCGACCACACCTCCTCACTGAGATAAAAGTTCTTGTCCATTCCTTGCTCAGAGTCGCTCTGAGAACTTTCCTAAATTACTCCTAAGCTAGGACTCCTTGCTAAGGAATTTTAGGCTAAGATAAGACTCTCTGAGAGGACTCTCGGAATGTTTGTGGATACGGCCCCAGAAAGCTGTTCTTTGGCTCCACCCACTGAGGTTTAACTCAACCAATCAGATTATTTGTGGTTCTGCCTCTGAGAATTTTTTTCTAGAACTAAAACTCCAGTCTGCCTGTTATTCCGTCATCCTCTTCCACCAAAATATACTTTTGGGGTCAGTAAGCAGTGCAAATAAAGTTTTGCATTTAATGTATGTTGTCCAAATAATAGCTTAAGATGTATTCAACATTTTTGTTCTTGCACTTTTAAGTTTGTCACTGTGCCTTTTTGTGTAATTATTTTGGTGACATGTTTGTCCATCTTCTGTGCAGAAGGTGCCTTTGACTTTTTACTTCACTGAAAGTTTAATTCCATGCACCTGCACTAATACTGAGTTGGCAGAGCTCAACATTTGTCTATATCATTTCTACGTAAATAATAATTTTGTGTTTGTATTTTATTGTTCATATTTAACTCATAGTGAAGGCGGGGGAGTTTGTTTTTACTTCAAAATACCAATTGTTATTTAACAGATGGCAGCATTATCGCAGCATGAACCTGTAATGCCCTTATTTCTCTCCCAGGTGTATCCAAGGCCATTTTAAACGCCGCTGGATTAACAGTACAGCTGGAATGCTCACAGATCGGTATGTAGTTGATTTTTAAGAGAAGATTTGCTCAGCCTGCATGCTCTTTTTCATATTCACTCGCTCCCTAACATTTACGGTACCTGCTAATAATGCCCATAAAGCAACGTGAGCCATGCTTTATTGGTTGCCATGCCAACTCTTACAGTAACCAGGGAGCTTTTTTGTTTTGTCTTGCTTTTTTATTCTCATGTACATGTCATCTACTTTGAAGAAAACTTTTCAATCAGTCACAAGTGTTGGTAAAGGCTTCATACCCATGAGGGAGTTATTTACTGTGAATATGGGTACAACAGTGATGTGACTCCCTCCAGGGTATTACCTCTATATTAAAGTCTGTTATTTGTCTCCTTGCTAGGCCTCTAACCATTACTAAGTGTCCAGCCTCCCTCTTCCTCACAGTCTTAGTACTTTCTGTGCCTCATATTTACCATATACAGTATTTTTCCTGTGCAATTATACTTTAAATTATAAGAACATTAAAAGTCCCATATTATTCAGTATTCACAAGTTTGTTTTTAAATATACTGTGGCTCAGAATGCTCTTCATGATTTTTGCAAATAAATGTAGTTTAGTTAGAAGGTGTTTATTGAATGAATTTGAAGACTAAGGCTGTGATCAGATAGGTGCTTTTTTCTCTGACTCAAACAAAGATCTGCTGGTAGAAGAGAGAGCAAGTGGTCAAAGGGCGTAAGGTGCATAACGTCATTCTGGCTGCTAATTAGCTAGCTAACCTGAAGTAACAAAGGGGATAATGTTGAAAATAAAAATGAACAAGAGAAAGTCAGTGATTGCCCTCTGTGGCTTGGTCCCAAGACGTTATTTATCTCATCGCTATATGTGATCAGCTCTAAATGTGTGGCTGTGTCTGTGATTATTTGACTTCTACAGTTTCTATAGTGAATCAGACAGAATTTAAATCCAAAAAGTGATGCAGTCAGCGGTCGCAGTTCATTCTTTGTGAATTCACCCCTGGGTGTTTGTGCTTTATCCCTCTCTGCAGTTAATGCTTCCGGCTACCAGCAGTGTCCGATGATCCTGACGTCAGCTGGACTGCTCCCCAGCAGATGCATCATCCATATCATAGGGCAGAATGATCCTGCCAAGATCAAGGAAGTGGTTTACTCTGTGCTGAAGACCTGCGAAGAGAACAAGTTCTCCTCCGTTTCCTTCCCGGCCCTCGGAACAGGTCCGTACACAGTCTTACACAAATATAGATGCTATGCTATGATTACTATCATTTCTTAATAATTTGAACATGACAACCAAGTTTGTTTTTGTTTTTACTATGTGTATTTTGAAGAAAATCCTCTTCCTGAATGGATTTAAGAATGGATTGAATTGAGACCAAATGGCTTTAGTTTCTGACAGCAATCTGTCCTCTCAAACATTTTCTCTCTCTTCCTCATGCTATTTTGTATTTCTTGTGTTCTGTCTATTTCCCATCGTTTATTTGTTCCTTTTGTCATTTTGGCCATTTGACTGATTCCCTGTGCAGACATTTTTTTGGGATTTATTACCAACAGATTTCTTGGAAGAAATTCTGTTTATGTTCATCTCATATTATTAGAAAGGATAGAACAGAGATTTCCATTAAAATCAGCATAATTGAAAGTCATTTGTTTTTCATATCAGACTTGGTATGTAGGTCAAACATTCTCTGGCAATGAAGGATAGAGTTCTACCAGGAGGAGCCCTCTCTCTCAGTTGTAATTCTATGATTTGTCCCCAAGTCAGTGTCCCATAGAGACTTTGTCCCTCCCAAAACTTAATTGCCCGTATTCATAAAACTCAGAGGTAACAGCATTGCCCAGCACAAAATCTACAGTGCGGTAATTTGAGGTGATTGATGAAGTTCCCTGTGCTGCGGAGACACTTTAACGTGGCGTTACTGTCTGCGGTGGCCCTGGTGACAGCCAATAAAAATCAATATGTAAATTATGTGTTGCATATTAAACACCCCCCTCATCATGAAGTGCTGGATGAGCTACTTAAGATAGACCCTAAAAAAACATCTGGGTCTGATGACCTTGACCCTTACTATTTCAAGGTAGCTGCTCCCATAATTGCTGCCCCAGTTTCTTATCTCCTTAATCTATCCATTCAAACTGCTGAAATCCCTTGTTCCTGGAAAGCTGCTAGTGTTTTACCTTTGTTTAAAGGGGGTGATCAGACTGATCCTAATTGTTATAGACCTATTTCTATCTTGCCCTGTATATCTAAGATTTTGGAAAAACTAAATAGGCAACTAACATCATATCATGTATTATCTCTGGTATGCAATCTGGTTTCCGGTCTGTGCATGGCTGTGTCACTGCAACTCTTAAGGTCCTCAATGGTCCTCAATTATTACCACTCTTGATTCCAAACAACATTGTGCAGCAATATTTACTGATCTAGCAAAAGCTTTTGACACAGTAGACCACTCGATTCTCAGAGACAGACTTGGTAACATTGGTGTCAACTACCATTCTTTAGCCTGGTTCTCCTGCTATTTGTCTGGTAGAACCCAGTGCGTTAAATCAGAACACTACCTGTCACAGTCCTTGCCTGTCACTAAAGGTGTACCTCAAGGCTCCATCCTTGGCCCCACTCTGTTCTCCTTATACATAAATAACATTGTCAGTGTATTAGGAAATTCAAAGATTCATTTGTATGCAGATGATACAGTTTTATATTCAGTTGGACCTTCCCCCGATGCTGTTCTGCACTCTCTTCAAGACAGCTTCAATAGTATACAGGTGGCTTTCTCTAGTCTTAAAGGTGGTTTGGTAGGAAGCCTGTTATCCCACCTGGAAACATCACAACAATTAATGGCTCAGTTCTGGACACAGTCACCTCTTATAAATACTTCGGTATATGGTTAGACAATACACTTTCTTTTTCTCAGCATTTATTACATCTTCAGTCAAAAGTAAAAGCAAGACTTGGCTTCTTGTACCGGAATCGCTTTTCCTTTACTCACTCTGCGAAACGCTCCCTAGTCCAAATGACCATTGTCCCCTTGTTTGACAATGGCGATGTCATTTACAGGCATGCAAGGAAGAGTGTCCTTGAACGCCTTAATGTTTTGTACCACTCAGCAATTGGGTTTGCCACAAATGCCCCCTATACAACACATCATTGTGACTTATACACTTCTGTTAATTTGTTTACAAAACCCCCCTTGGTCTGACTCCTCCTTATTTGATACACTTATTAAAATTGTCATCCACTCCCTATAACACCAGAGCTGCCTGCCATATCTCACTAGAAGTTCCCTGTGTTAATACTTCTTTTGGCCGGTCCTCCTTCCAATTTGCTGCTCCCAGCAGTTGGAATGAGCTGCAAAAGACTTTGAAACTGGACAAATTGATCTCCCTCACTACTTTTAAGG
The DNA here is from genome assembly GCF_046629955.1 of Centroberyx affinis. Taxonomy (NCBI): domain Eukaryota; kingdom Metazoa; phylum Chordata; class Actinopteri; order Beryciformes; family Berycidae; genus Centroberyx; species Centroberyx affinis. Next base: position 388,906 of record NW_027279722.1, read on the forward strand.
ACTCTGTTGCAGAGTTGTTCACACACACCTGCAGCTGTCACCCAGCCGTCTTATCTGGATTGTTCTTTGTTTTGTTTTTTTTGTCCACTTTTCCCCTTACCCTTCGAGAGGTCCTTTTGTCCTCTTTCTAGGCCGTCATTGTAAATAAGAATTTGTTCTTAATTGACCTGCCTGGTTAAATAAAGGTTAAATAATAGATAAAATAAAAAAAATCATCCATGCCCATGTGCACCACAATGGATTGCAAACTAGAAATGTCAGAAAGGCAAAGAAAGTCAAAGTTCTCTGCAGCATTGTGTATTAAGGAATAGTTTGCATCACACAATGCAAAGTTTAACCTCTAACAGCTGTTTCCAAGGACAGCACTGAAACACACTGAGAAAACATAGCTTTTAGAGATATTTTGTTTATTAATTAAACTTTTTTTAAACGTAGATAATCATAATTTGAAATTATACCGCCTTGCCAGAGCAAGTGGTATTTTTTGCGCAGCAGTGTGTTTCTATGAATCGTAGAGGACCTGCAGATGAAATAGGGAAAATGCATCTCCACAGTGTTAGCCGCAACCGCATTATCAACCCTGCCGGTGAGTTTCATGAATAAGCCCTCATATCTCCTCATTTCTTTCTCAGGAATTGAGAAAACAAATTAGCATTGCCATTGCTGCCTATGTACAGTAATCCCATATTCATCCCAGCCTCAGCCCTCTGAACCCCCCGAAACATGTAAAGCACTTAACTGAACGGAGCATTCAGAGTGTATGTGAAGTGAATGCATGTTTCACAATCAAGTTTCAGTCAAGTGAATTTAGAGATGCTGTACAGGTTGTGCTCTTTTCTATCCATTCCAATCCTAACATCCATCCCCACATCATCATCATCATCCGCCGGTCCTTGTCCGTCTGTCAGGCCAGGGAGGAGCCAGCCCCTCGGCGGTGGCGGACGCCATGGTCGACGCCGTGGTGGACTTTGTGAGGAAGAAGCACCAGAGGTTTGTCCGCAGCGTGAAGATCCTGATCTTCCAGACGGCCATGGTGAAGGATTTCCACAGCAGCATGAGGAGAAGAGAGGGAGAGGAGGTGGAGGAGAAGAGCGTCTTCACCAAGTTCAGAGGTATTTCAAAGCGTTTTGGTTGTAAATTCTACATTGATACGGGTTATCACCTACCAAAATATATGAAATTAGAATTATTAATTCCTCCTTTTTTTCAGTGTTCCTCATTTTGATTACTACTTTCTCTGAGATTAAATGGCTTACTGAAGTAGAAACTCCAATAAAAAACACTTTAAAAGACCTTAAAAAGATTGTCAATTTATGCAACATACTTCAACCTGATGAGTGAATGGGAACTCATCTGCCACTGTTTGGCAGATGAGTTTGTTTCATCAGCTTATAAATCATAATTTCTAGACTCTGAGCATCATATGACTTGGCCAGGTAAAGAAGTTATTCAACAACCAAAGTGACAAATTATGCTTACAAACTACATTGTGTTTCTTTTTTATTTAATGTCTCGTCCATCAGATACGTTCACTTCCCTATTTGTGTCAGCACTCAAATATTAGTTTTTCAGACTCTGAGCATCATGACTGGGCCAAGTGACATGAACTTCCTTCCCCGAAGTCACAGAAGTTACTTGTAAACCAATACTGCTTACAAACTATATTGTGATTCTTTTTTGCCTTTTCTCCTACAACAGACTCAGTCACTTCCATCTTTATGGGAATCAGTGAGGAGCGACCCAGGGGTGACAACTTGGTTTTAGAAGGGAAGGAGTTTGAGCCTGCCATGTTTCAGATGTGTGCTGACAACATCCAGGTTAAGACACATTTATTTGGTTATATTTAGCTTTTTTGAGCCTATGATGAGTGCGCATTCAGTGTCTGTAACCCCCCTCCCCCCTCCCCCCGCTCTGCAGGCTGTGGGTCAGGCTAAGCAGCGGATTAAGCAGATGATAGTGGCTGAACAGGCAGAGAAGACCATCACCGACCCCTTCATCGCTGAGCTGTCTCAGGCCAACATGGAGGAGCTGAAGGCCCTGCAGAGGAAGCTGACGGTCAGCATCCGCCTGGAGAGGAGGCAGGGGGACCAGGAGCCCCACATCCACCTGGAGGGCCTGACCAGGGACGTGTTCACCGCTGAGTCGGCTATCAGGTTAGCACACAGTAACCAAACATTTTACTATATTTTTTTTACTAAAAAAAATCACAGGAGAGAAGCGCTGCTAGGATCTGCTCTATATGAAGGCAATAAGACCTATTGGAGTAAAATATCACTATCCAAAGGTGTAAAAACATTAATCTTCAACTGAAGGGAAAAATTCCAAGTCTGCACTAAGTAAAAAGCCTTTATTAAAGGGGCTACATCATCAACATAGCTGTCGACCAGATCTGGTCTTCATCAGGTTCAGAATATAAAGAAACATCAAAGGAGAAAAAGATTCAGCACACTGCACTTGCAAAACAACACTGTTTTCATTCATTTCTCTTATATTTATGTACAGCCAGTCCTTCATCAGTGGATAAAGGTCGACTGAATCATAAGCCTAGTAACTAACTTGAAGCTAACAGTATAGAATTGAAGGGAGGAATGATAAGAAAGCTAACATTCAGTTAATTGAAGTGCCAGTACAGAAACATTGTCCTTACATTGTGATATGTCTGAAGTACCAAATATCAAGGTATTCCTTTAAATTTGGTTTTGCTGACCATCAGGGACATCATCCAGAAGGTGGAGAGGACAGAGAACTTGAAGCAGAAGGCCATACTGGTGAGTGGACTGGTGGAATGGCAGTATCTGGACCAGAGCAGCAACGCGCCAGTGTCCTTCGACATGTTCACCAACTGCAGCCTGGAGGAAGCTCTGGAGAAACGACACAGCGTGAAAATCAAGATCAATAACAAAGATTACGCTGCCAACGTAATGCTCAGAAAAGCAGTCACAGCACGAGGGGATAAAGAGGTGGAACTACTTCGAAAAAACCTGAAAGGTGAATGAACGTGATATCACTTTTAGGATAATCATCTATCATCTAAAGATATGAACTATCCCTTTAAGAGGTTAGAACATCGGTCCTTTAGCAAACGTTTCTCAGAGGCTCAAAAAGTCTGTCACTTGTTCACTGTCATTACTGTGGCTGCAGGATTTGTAACTTGATGACATCACCGAGAGCCCTAGTTCAGTGGCTGTTTCATATTCTCAAATCAAGAGTGAACTGTCCAGGACCATAGGAATATCATATATGAAATCTGTCTTAGGGTGAAGTTTCCCTTTTAACAAACACTGCTGTGTATCATTTTTGCAGATGATGCCGCTCTGCCTGCACATTGGGAGGATATGAAAGGCTCCCAATTGAAGCGGTTTGCTTTGCCTCAGGGATCCAAGGAATACAGCGATGTGCAACAGGAACTTCAAAAGACCGGACTTGGGACAAACATCATCAGTGTATGTTCACACAAAATCATAAGCACACCTTCACACCATCAAAATCATTAGAGATGTTTACCTTCATCACCACAGACCCATTAATCAGTCATTTGTATAAATTTATTTATCAAAATAAATACTCTGTTCACACAAAAAACAATGGATTAAAACTGTCAGTAGCCCATAACTGCCACGTAACCACCTTGGACTAAGCCAGCTGTGATTTATTTATTACTTTTGATTTGCAAAACAGACCACAGGCTTGGCACAAGTGTTACATTTCTTCTGATTGGTGGAGCTGACTACATGTTCATGGCTCTCATACCCAAAAAGTTGGTAGTGACGACAATTGGCTTCAAGCTGCACTGTTGGAGGGAATAACAGGCTGCATTTATTTCTTATCTCCATCAAAAATGTAAGCCTGCTGACTGTGTTGGCAGATTGAACGGGTCCAAAACAAGACACTGTGGCAGAGCTACCAGCTCATGAAGAAACAACTGGAGGAGAAGAACAAGCACAAAAACAACGAGAAGCAGCTCTTCCATGGAACTGGCTCCAAGTCAATCGATCTCATCAACTCTCAGGGCTTCAACCGCAGCTACGCAGGAGCACACGGTAACCAAAGTCTTGCATGCTCACAAAACGTTGAGTCATTTACATTTCCTAGTTTGGGATGACTGTTAATCTATGTAGGACCACATGGTAAGCAAAGCCTTCAACTTAATTTGATCCAAAATTGGGAGACTTGGGTGCAGTAAGGCATAAAACACTTCAGATTCACTTTAGACTTTTAGTTCATTTACACATCAAATGAACAGTGTAAAATGCACACAATGACCAAAAAAGTAGGGAGCTTGGGGGTTGATAGTCCATCTCTTTTGAGCAGGTTTACAACACCTGGAATGAATGGGATCTTCAGTCTGTTTGATTTGGTTTGTGGTTTCCTGAGCCTGCAAACTGAAGGGAGCAGCTCATCATTGTTCTGTTCACATTAAAACCATCAAACGTTAATAAAATACTATTTCTGTTGGCCCTTCTTACAAAAAGTGTCAGTATTAACATCAAAATTTAGTTGACAGTCAGTGACAAATACCAAATTCTTGTAACTCCACAAATTCAATATTCTGATCACTGATAAGAGCTGCAGAGGGAGAGAACTGTCTTCCTAAAGTCAATTGCCATGTCTTTGTTGTTGTTTTTTGAGAGGGGCAACCTTTAAGGCAGGGTGACCCACCACACCTTTTCAATGGTAGAGAAACTCCGAGCTATTATCTGGCCTTCAAATAAAGAATTAATTCACAAAACTATTATTGAACATTTAAATCAATAAATACAATGTGCAAAGAAAATAAAATGTCATTGCAGGTCACAGACTGTTTTGATGTAGTTGTGGTCAGGGAGGAACCCCCATCATATTGGAGGTGGGTGACACTAACTACTCAATTTAGTAAGCTCGCCACTAGAAAAACCTGCAGACTGTTGAATCACGATGACACATGGTAGAGTTTGGGTCATTTAGAGTGTCTAGTTAGGACATATTCATGTCTCTCCTCATTGTTAAAAATGTACCTCTGGTCGATTCCACTAACTGTTTCATGTCATTCATTTCTTTCCTAATTCTACAAGAAAAAGCATCATGGAAGTAGTTCATCTCTAGTAGGTTAGATTGAAATTAAACACAAGACACAACCAGATGAACACAAGAATGCAATACTTAATGAGAGCATGTCCTGTGCGGTGGTTAAACATTATTCATCAAGAAATCAATTTCGAAAGACTGGGAAATCTCACCCAGCTAGCGTGTCGTCAAAACCGCTGCTGTCAGGAGGGAAACTCTATTATAGAGGTTGGTTCAGATATGTCAGTCACTAGTGCCCCCACACAGAAAATGGCTAACGAGGAGGAAATCTCAGCTGAATAATGGAGTGGAACCAGATGGACATTCAGTCTGAATATCAGGCTAGCTTTGTGGCTAACATCTTAATGAGTGGGAACTATTCGGGCCTAGCTACTGCTGCATTTTGTAGTTGCTAGTGGATTCTATTTTATAATAATGCTATGCTAACTCTATGTTTTTATTTCTCTAGGTGCAATGCTTGGCAATGGATCTTACTTTGCTGTGGGCCCCGCCTACTCTGCGGGCGGCTACGCCAAGCCCGACGCTGCCAGGCACAAGTGCATGTACTTGGCCAGAGTCCTGGTTGGAGACTTCACCCAGGGGAGAGCTGGCATAGTCACCCCCCCCTCCAAAGGCTCTGGACCTGCAGACCTGTACGACAGCGTCACCGATAACACTGCCAATCCAACCATGTTTGTCATCTTCAGTGACATACAGGCTTACCCAGAGTACCTTATCACATTTACATGAACTCCCATGATGCAATGGTTCAGCTGTAAATCTATGTGGTTGGTGGTGGGGGTTGAAGGTCCAGAGGTTGGGATTTAGTTTAATTTACAGTCTAGTAGTAAAACGCTCTGATTTAAAGACGTTATAATGGCAAAAACAAAGGCCCCTTTACACCTGTCATTAACCTGCGTCCTGGGTGATCGGATAGCGCAAAAACCCATAAAATCCAGGTGTAAATGCATTCAACTGCAAATTGAAGATCTGATCATCCAAACCACCTCCGGAGGTCAGAGACCCATCTGACCACATTAGTACCAGAGTAGTGTAAATGCAATGTGTCTTCAATCTACATGTAGGAGCTACACATTAACGGAAATAAGGTTTTCTGCATGGATCCAACCGGGAACCACAAGCTAAAAAAAACAGCAGCAGGCCGGTCAGACAGTGACATACTGCCAAACACAGAGTCAGGACACTCATGGATGAGGAACAAGTGACAAAGAGCTTACTGTCAATTTTAAAGGATGTAAATATTATGAGAGGAAGTGAAGTACATGACAATCTGGGGAGGGAACGAGAAGTCCAATCTCAATGTGGATGCATGAGACGTTTGTTTTTCTTTTCTTTCAGTAGTAGTTTTATTGGCTATTCAAAATATTTGTATTACCAAGTAGGAGAATATACATTTCCTTATTAACCTGAATATATCAGTTCTTATACAGAAACAAAAGACATCGAAGACATCCCAATTCTGCCCTGCCACTTACCCACCCACTTCTCTACATCAAAACAAAAAAACAAATAAAAAAGGAAAAAGGGGGGGGTATGAGATGTATTTTACCATTTGACACAATCCAGGTACAAGACGCATGTCAATTGTCAATGCTGGTGTGAAGAGGGCCTAAATGACAGGTTTATACTTTTTGTGTTTGGTGGAAATTGGGGAAATATGAAATATTCGGTCTATTTTTTTTCTAATCTTTCACATCTGTTGTAGCAGCTGTGGCCATTTTCTTGATGTAGTTGCCAAACACTGATGAATGAATATAGAGGAAACATCACTGTCACACTGAATTAACTGATTATAGTTTGAATGAAAACACTGAATGAATACGTTGACATTTTGACATTGTGGGGCTGATTTTTCTTTATTGGCTCTTCAATTAACTTCAATGGGCGATGCTAGATGGAACTAGTGAGCTAATGGCTACTGCTAGCGGTAAGCTTGTGAGCTAGCTTTTTGCTAGTTGTACTCACTGGTTTCAATGAAGAATGCTAACAGGCTTTAGACTAGCTGGAGTGAAGTGCTTGCTGAAGGAAAACCCACCAGGAAAATGACTGATGGCAGTTATTCATATGTGCGGTAGGGAAACTCATTCACACAATCAATAATTAATTAATAAAAAACTATACAACTACTTGTCAATAAATATAATGTTACAGATATGAGGTGGTTCGTTATTACATATTGACAAGACAAAGTTGCCATTTCTTTTTTTTTTTCATTTAACCCAATGACATAAAAAATAATTAAAGCACAGGACATAGGCTGCAACTTTGTAATAATAATGATAACAATAACAATAATAAAGATTCATGGCAAAACACGTAAAGGATAAGGCCGGTGTTTTTTAATGCATTTCTTACCGTCAACAAATCCCATGAAAATAACAAGATCAACAATGCGTTTGCTCTACTCCCGTTACTTTCTGACTTCCTACGTTCCCTTTTTAGCCTTCAAACCGGAAGCCATTGGCTCCAACTGTAAGCTAAAAACCTTTAAATACAGCTCACAAAGACATAGTTTCATTTTTAAAAATCTCTAACTGTTACCATGAAAAGTCAGGCTGTTGTAGTTATTACCAAATCAAATTCAAACGGGAACAAATTCTTCATTACGCCGGGGGACTATTTTCTGTGCTACGGAACTACTTTCCTGAGATGGAAAAGTGTTTACAGCCGACTTATTAAGTTGTTTGAGGAAAAAGTGGTCCGGCCCGGTGCATGGTGATGATGAAATATGCTGCAGAGCAGCAGCATGGCTCTGTGACGTGTTTTTAATCGTTTTTTAATACAATGGAGTTCTATGGCTGCTGGGACATGGCTGCACTGGGACCCGGATACATGGACCAGACTTGTTGGCAAAACAAAATCATTGTTGATTTTGTTATTTTCATAGGATTTGTTGGCGGTTAGTAATGCATTAAAAAACACCGGCCTGATCCTTTAAGACTATTTTAAAGTAAAGACATGTATGAGGAAAATATTAATACTATTCATTGTACTGTCAGAGATTTAATCCCCTACTATGCAATTATTTTGTTACTTTGAAGTTACTTTAAATTAATGTTGATATCATTCTTTCAAATGAGTTTAATCTTAAAAGAAAGTTGATTGGCTTATGACTGAATTTTAAATCTTTACAGCTACATATTAAGAAGCCAGTTACTGTAGAGTGCAGAAACTAAACTGAGATGTGAGGAATGAAGATTCATTATCAAACCCAAAGTGTTTGACATTAAAGATCAGTTGAGATATCCTATAAATAATATACAGTATATATATAGATATCCTGCTACGATAAGGAAACAACTGTCACTCATTTATAGGATAATGACTGTTCAGCTTTGTTCACAAGGCCAACTAAATGTAAAGCACATTCACTAGTGTTTAGAAGTTCACTTGTCATTTACTACAGGTCTGTTAGACATACAGTATATGCTGCTCACTCATATTTAAATCAAACAGGTTTTAGCACAACCTGAAACATTATCTTAAATCATGTTTAAGATTAAATCCAAGTCCAGTATTATTACGCGGCCCCATGGTTGACCCGTTACGAAGGACAGCGGAGACGCTGCACTGCAAAGTCATTTAGCCTCATATTCAACCTTCAGATTTTATTTTTGTTAAAGGAAGAGTAAATTTCTGCCAGTGAGTTGAGATAACTTCACTTGTTTCCAATGCAGCTTCACTTCTTGAGTAGATATGAGTATCAGTTTGTTGAAACAAGTCAGAATAAGGCAGATCACTGCACTACTCTCAAGAAAATGACACTTGAAATTAGTTAATTTAGTCCTGTTCTTATCCTTTTGCACCTGCCAAGAAGACTTTGAAGGTGTGCAGATATCTTGGCTACTCACTTACTTACCAACTTAAGAAAATTAAATTTTAGGACTCAATAATAGACTAAATGACTTGTTAAGATGGAGATTTCTTGCAGTGTGGTCAGTAGAGACAAGGCATGCATAACCAACTAACTATCTGTCCAGAGTGAGACCGGTTTGGCCTGGTTAAAGACAAACCACAGAAAGGCCAAACCAGGCCAGTGGAGACATCTGTTTGTTTTCCTCTGTGACTTTAGAGAGAGTTTGGGAGAATATGAGACTCTCTACCCAAACTTTAATCCTGAGCTCTGAACTCTCATGAAATCGGAATCATCCTGACTGATCTCAGTGTCCTTTTCAAACTTTTTTTTTTTAGCTACGCCGTTGGTACGCCGTAGGAACGGCGTCGCCTGCAGAGGGTGCCGCGGTAGTTTATGTGCACTTCTTTCTTTTTTTCACTTTTATTGAAAAAACATTCAAATATACAAACAATGCAGACCTGTGCTCAGCATAGTAATATACAAAGAAACAAGAATGTGATTTTAAATGACAAATAAATTAATAATATCAATTATTCATTCAAAAACAAAACAAAAAAAAACAGTTGGGATAAATAAACTTAATTAATATAGAATTATGATAAAAACAAAAAAAACAAACAAACATATTATTCCTCTTTAAAGAGTTCACCATACAATTTGAGAGTTGTATTACTTTTTTTTTAGTGTTTATATGTTTAAGGGTCTTAATATATTCATTAAATTCACATAAAAATCTAATGAAATTGGGGGTAACTTTTGTTACCTTACATTTATGGATATGAAATGTACCATACAAAATCAACAAGTTGACAGTGAACTCAATGCTATATACATCCAGTTCAAAATGTGTAATGATATTTTTACACTCAATTTTAATATTATAATTAGTATTAATAATTAATATATAATCTTCTATTCGAGTCCAAAAAGTAATTGAATATATACAATGGTAAAATAAATGCGTTAAGGTTTCAGGTTCATCATTGCAAAAATTACATTTGTTTTCAATATCTAAAAATTTGGAGAAATATAGATTTGTTGGATATATAAAAATCTTGTAAAATCTTGTATCTTGTAAAATCTTGATGTGTACTTCTTTAATCTTACTGGTAATACAGAATTTATATGGTATGTGGTTATGTGCACTTCTCCAAAAATGTAACAACGCAGGGTGACGCAAGACCGCAAGAACTGATTGGCCGCTTTGTATTTCCTCCTACCTGTATCTGTCCGCTGATAGTGAAGACAACATGGAGCAGATGGAAGAGAGACGACCTGAGGAGGGCTGCAAATATATTGATTTGTAGGACACTTCATCTCCACATGATAAAGAATACCAGATGACACTGAATTTCTGGTGAGAAATATCCCAGAACACGAGCTTCAGAGTATACATGACTTCTTCTGTTATTACTTCCTTGTTAACAAAGCACGCCACTGCCCTCTAGTGTTTCAGTGGTCTATGTGCACAATAATTAACGCAGAACCAAATGCACGCACCGCCCGTAGGCGCCCACGCCGTTTCCACGGCGGATATTCGACGTAGCGGTATAATTTTCCCTAAAGTGTCTAACAGCCCTGCCCTGTTGAATTTTGTGGAATCGTCCCTGCCAGGAATCGACCTCGGATCTCCCGATTGCCGCGGCCCATGTGATGCATAAAATGGTGAACAGAGCCATTTCACCAGTGGTATAAAAACTCATCAAATCCTTTACTGAAGTAAAAGTAGGAATACCGTAATGGTAAAATACTTCATTAAAAGTAAACGTAGCAAAAGTCTGCATTCAAAAGTTTACTCAAGTAAAAGTATAGACGTTTTAGCAGTAAAATGTAGTGAAGTATGAAAAGTAAAAGTCGTCATTCTGTCAGAGAGTAAAATTATTGAAGCATGATCCTGTCAGAAGTATTTTAATGTTGTCGGTCTAACCGCTCCATGTAGTTTACTGTTGGGGAGTTTAAACTCCACTGTTCCCACATAGTCCCAGAGTGTGCCTCCTCTTTTTCTACCTTGCTGCAAGTCCAGTTTTGCAGTAGGCCTCCCATCTCATTTTATCTTCAGCTGTTGGTGAAATGGTAATTTTCTGAAGTTGTTTTTCACCAAAACTCCAGATCTCCATACACTCCACCCTCCATTACTGCTAGGTAGCCTACTGTTGGTATAATTTGCAACACTGGAAAACTAGATCACTGTCCTGGTCATTTCGAATGACGTATGCTATGATTTGATTGGTGTGAAGCCAGAGCGCGGGTGGCTTCCCTTCACAGTTTTTTTTTTTTTTTCTCAATTTAGCAGTCGCATGACAATAGCCATATCTGATTTTTTAATCAAAGGAGGCCACATTCACCTGGCTTCCCGTCCATAGACTTAACATGACTGCCTCCAAGGCCACTGCAGGAACGCAATACACTCTTCCACCACACACACTGACTGACATTTCCCACGCGTTGCAATTCAGAGGGGCGCTGTTTCTCCAATTTGAAGAAACTCAGTGAGAAACGGGGAAGACAAAGCCGTGACAACATGTCATGTAATACAAATACATAAGGCTACATAGAACGAGACAAAGAAAATGATTTAATGTTTTTATTAAAGTGACAATGATAGTTTGGATAATAAGGGGAGCCTGTCTTCCCTTGGCATCCGAGACTGACGACAAGACATTTCTCCTTTTTTAAACATAGCCTACTTTAATGTAAGATTGTAGAACAATAATAACAACAACATCTTTGAAGGTTGAAGAAAACACATATTTTAGTAGCCTACTTTTTCCACCCAACCTGGGATATCATGAAGTTTGACGGAAAGTTACAGCCTGGTCCATAGATCCCACCAGGGATGGAAAGAGAACTAGAATGTCCTACTCTAGTAAAAGTACTTTGCTGATATTTTACTTAAGTATTAGTAAAAGTACTGGTGTAAAAATCTACAGACTAAAAGTTCCTGAGTTCCTCTTTAGAACAGAGAACGTTGTCAGCTGTGATCTTTTCCATGTGATTCTAACAGGAGAGAGGACAGAGTTCAGACTAGATTCTTTTCACTGGAAACATTAGAAATGAGAAAATAAAGTGCAGAAACAAAGTAAAGTCAGATTCCTCTTCTCACTGTGAATGGATCCACAGTTTGTGAGTTTACTGTTGATCCAGTTTCTGTTGCTGATGGAGAGACACAATCTGTTCTGTGATGGATGGATTTAAAATGGAGTTAAGTGCAATACTTCAGTAAAAATGGACTGAGGTAAAAGTAAAATTACTGACTTTATAAAATACTCAACAAAGTAGCCTACAGCTACACAAACAAACTACTGAGGTACAATAACGTGAATGAATGTTGTTGGAGCCATTATGCTTTTCTTTGAAGTATTCTCTTTATTCTTTATTCTACTATTGAGATTTGTTGCTATTTTGGATTGTTTACATATACTAATGTTACATGTGTATCCTTTAATCCAGAGTACCCCACCTTGCTTTAGTCCTGGGAATTGCATGGGGAGGGGAGGGGCTACGTTCAGGTGTGTCAGGTAAGATAGACAGGAAGTAGGAAATGGTTTGGGAAAAAAAAAGTATCTATCGGGCATACATTTTCTTTGAACCACATTCGTTTTGAATCCTGATTTATCTTCTTGATCCTTCTTTATTTTTTCCTGAAAATGACAAAGCGAAAAAGACTGATTTGCATTTTTTTAACTGCCCTGATCATTTTTGGAAGTATTTAATAAATAGCTACTTGTTATTTTTTTCAACATAACTTGGACTCATTGGATTCTTCTTGGATGTGCATATCAAAGTGTACCTAGTCCCACCAATAATGGAAAACAAAATGGAATGGAAAACAAAAAAAGCCAATACAAATGTAACTTACTTCCACTCTTGGTCCTCACCCCTCATTTTATCACATGGGGGACAAATATTTCAAACTACGCCCTGACCTGCCATTAAAAGCCTCTGGGCCTTTTAATGGCAGGTCCCCCCCCCCCGTGTTTTTTTTTTCTTAATATTTACCTTCCGATAGCCAGTGGGAGATTTGGGGATTTTGGGTGGGAAGGGTTAGTGTATATGTGAAGGTTGGGTGGGAGTTGATAGAACTGAGAGTTGGTTCATGTTCTTGTTATTGTTTATGTCTTGCATATTGCTTATATGTCTTGTCTGTCAATCAGGAACCAGTTCACTCATACGTCTTGGATATGTCACTGTTTGTTATCTACAATACTGGTGCAAAATCAATAAAAAAGTTTTGGACAAAAAAACAAAAACAAAAAAAAGGCTCTGGGCGGTTCCGATACTTACTGCAGGCTACTTTTCCCCGTCAGTCAGTCCGGAAACGAAAGTGAAACCAGACCGCTGCTGTCTGGCTCGGCTCGGCAGAGAGAGAGAGGGAGTGAGTCACTCCGCCGCTTCTTTCAGCCAGTGTGGAGTAAAACACGATGGAGGAACACCCCTATCCCATCACCGTGCAGGGCGGCTGGACCCCGGCCCAGTCCAAAGCCGTCAAGAACAAACTTCAGCTCTATTTCCAGAGCAAGAAGAAGTCAAACGGAGGAGAGTGCCGGGTGGAGGCGGAGGACGACAGAGCGACGGTTCACTTCAAATCGGATGAGGGTGAGTCTGTCTGCCGACTAACTACCAGAGCCCATTTCCACTGGACACGATTCAGTTTTAAATAGAAGTTTCTGATAGACGATTCGGCTGTGTCACTTCGACTAGTCCAGCATATAGTTTGTTACTGGGGAGAATCGCTGTTCTGCATGTCATCATCACGGATGGACCCATGCGAATACACCAAGTCATAGTCTGTTTATAATAAGCCTACGCAGTTTAACACAGTGCATCGTCCCACTGTAAGGAAGATGTTTTGGTAATGTATTATAAACTGAACAAACTCCTACTGCCGTTTAGTGAAGTTAACTCATCTTCAGTCATTAGCTCAGTGTGAATAGATGTGTTTGTCAGTTTGATAACTTCTAACCGCGAGTTAGAAGCTTATTGTCACTTCCCAGCATGCATTGCAGTTGAGATAACTTCCTTCTTGCTTGGACAAAGTGGCAGGATCAAGACTTGTTATGTAAGAAACTTATGTGATTATAGGTCAGCATCTGATTAAACATGAAAATAATGATAAAATGAAAATTAGTATCCAGTTCAATCCCGACTCCCATTGCTCTAAAGGTGTTCTAAGTATTCTCATGGTAAGTCATGTTCACCTCTCATATTTGCATTAGTGGAGAGTTAATAAAGAAAAAAAAAGAGGAAATAAAGAAATAACAAAGAGTTAACTGTTTTCTTTTTGCCACATGGTAAAAATAATTTGTGACGTGAATAACTGACACTGCATGAATAACTCTGGAATGCAGTTCATCAGTTAGTGGATTCAACTAATTAACATTTTCAACAAGCCTGGACAGTTGCTGATTGAACTTACTGTGTCAAGTTCATTCAGTGAGTTTTAGGCAAGGCAGCTTTATTTCTATAGCATAAATTTCTATAGCACAAAAACACAATGGAGTTGTGTGTATGTATTTCATACGCAGAGGCAACTCAAAGTGCTTTACAGAGTAATAAAAATACACTAAAGATAAAAGATTTAGAATTAAAAAGTGCAAAAGTACAGACAAGAGATACAAAAGATAAAAGGCTTAAAAAAAGTAAAATAGTGCAGTTCCATTACATTTTAGATCAACTAATGAACTTTGACCCAAACACAGAAAAATAAAGGTGCAAACTGGAACTGAAAATGTCTCTTCAGAGTGATGCCATAGAAGAACCACTTTTGGTTCCACAAAGAACCTTTCAAGAACCTTTTAATATAACATAAGACATAATAAAAAGTTCTTAATTCTTAGTTATTGGATGGTGGGTAACGGCATAAATATCGAAAATAACCAAGCCCCTCCATTGTATATATTGTGCAATTGCAAATAGGCTATACAAAGGCAGATACACAAAAACACAGTGCAGGTGTCTAAGCAAAGGAGTGTAGAAATGGTTCTTTAAAGAACCGGCTTGGAACCAGAAATGGTTCTTCTATGGCATCACTGCCAAGAACCATTTTCGGCACCTTTATTTTTCTGTGTGAAGTTTGTGCTATTTCAGTTAACTTAGAATTTCAAGGCAGAAATGAAGCTTATGTGTACTGCACTCATACAATAGGGACAACAGACAAAGAATAGATAACAAATAGAATGAATGATACTTTAATTTTACATCTGTGGGTTGTGAATATGCTTTTGAATACAGAACATTGTCCCGCTGTAATGAAAATGCCTTGACTAGTATTCTTACTTCCTTACTTCTTACTGCCTTCCATCTTCTTTGTCAAGTATTTTATCTTCAAATAATAATAATATAATAATAATAATAATAATCTGTTACATTTTTATAGAAATTTCTGTTCTCCTCTCTCTCTCTGCTCTAACTCAACAGTGATCCAACCTATATCCAGTTCACAAAGCTTTTCCATTGTCTGTTCTAAACAGACTCAGCTCTTTTCTGGGAGAAATCCTCTGTGATGCGTTTAAGGTTTCCGGTTTGTTTGGAATCAACAGAAGAAGAAGAACTGGGTAGTTAGCATGAGCAGCGATAGCCACCATGGCTGAACAGACAGAGAAAAGAGAAACTGTAAAATTTGTTACAGTTTGTTTTTCTAAGGGTTCATCCAGCGTTACACACTTTAGGTCCTGATCCATATTTTAACAAAGTTATTAGGGAATGATTTGTAGTTATGAAACTTATCAATTCACATTGTCTCTTTTTATTCCAGTGAGACAGAGAGTCCTTGCGAGGGAAAACCATGAAGTTACTCTGGAGAATGAAAGTCTGAAGCTGCAGCTGTTTTCTCAATCAGTAAGTAAAGGCTGTTTAAAGGTGACAGGTGTATCATTTTAACCATTAATATGTCATTGCCAAATTAATAGTGTCACTTTGGTAGAATTAGAGTTTATAAATGAGAGCACGGTGAGACGATTGGTCTCCTCTAACTCACACTGTTAGTTTTAGTGTTTCTCCACATTAAACCTGCAATAAGTGATTTCAGACCCTGTAACCAGTCCTGAAACTAACGTGTGCTACGTGGAGATTTCCGTGAGACGTAATGATGTAAACAAACAGCCACACAGCAGCAGTGTTGTTGTTGTTTTCACCTCTTTCCTAAAGCTTGTTGTCAAAGTCGGCCCAAGTAATAGCAAATCGATGAAGTGAGTGAGTAAACGTTTCAACTAGTAAACTTGCTACCTGCCTCTTAACTTGTCATTGTGGGACATGTGACCTTCAGCAGGAGAAAAATCTGGCATTGTTTATTTTAGCCACTAGCCTTTATGCACGGTTTGTCCTTCAGGGCTTCTGTACCCCAGTAGCTTTGCTGTGTGTTTACAAATGTGGTCAGAAAACATCGCTTAGTGTAGCTTTAAGGCTTCCTGCAATATTCCACTTAGTTTTAACATGGGAGTTATTTGGGTCTTGACCGCCATGAAAACCAGAATAGAAACTACTCATCAAGATCAGATGCAGCTGAACGAGTCTGTAGCGTTCAGATTTTTACTTCCCATTCATCTGAATAAAAAGTGACATTTAACACGTTGGTGAACAGATTCAACATCAGATCCTGCTTTTAAGACAACAAAACTTCATGGGTGCGTCGTCATTTTGTGTTTCTATTCTTGGTTTACACTAAAATTTGTGTTTAAAAATAAAAGTAGATCTGGTCTCCTAAACAAGTAGTGTCTCTCCTAACTGGTATCCCTCCGCTATATTCTCAGAAGTTGGACCAATGAGATAGTTTCTTACTAGTGCATGCACCAATTGTGCGTCGATCTCATTGGTTCAAAATAATCTCTGTGGAGAGATACTTCTATTTGTGTTAACATGCAGGTGTACCCAATAAAGTGGGTGGTGAGTGTAGTTATTCTGTCTGTATTGGTATTTTAATGAAATGAGTCACCAGCTCCTTTATGACAGGGCGAGGTTAGGTTTCCTCTCCTGTGAACTCACATGTGTGTTATATTATATCACTGCTGCACTTTGTACTGTCTCTCTGTTGTTGTCATGTTCAGTTGCACTGTAGCTTGTTAAAGTGATTTTTCACGTCTTGAAATAAATTCCTGGATGTGCTGCAGTAAAAGTAGGTAGAGCTTGAACGAGGTAGATCTGCTCCAAGCATTTCCACTACTGATTAGTCATTTTGTAGCATGACACTGCAGAATGAGGGCGGGGGGGCTCTCTGCTCTATCACATATCCACCTGATCGGCTGTTTTAAAACTTGGCACGGCAACCTGGTGCAACTAGGTTATCAATAAAGTAGTTACTAACCACTGAAAACTTTCTAGACATAAGTGAAACATTTACTAATTGAACCAGAGCAGCCAATATTAGCCTTTTAATAAATATTGGATATCATCCAGTCAGTCAGCTGATATGAGGTTCCTCCCTGACCACAGATACAGACAAACCTGACAGGACATTTTATTTCTGCTTCTTTTTTTAATTATTATTTATAGGTTCAGTTTTTTGCACACTAAAATCATTTCATTAGTCTGGGTTTCAGTGGAGAGTTTTAGTGTCCCATGATGGTCTAAATGCTGTTTCAGAGGCTTTTCCACCCTGAAAAGAAGAAGATTCAGGGGGAAACACTGAATATTTGGTGAAATTTAAAGACGTTTAATATCATCTATTGGCAGCTTCATCGGATCAACTTCACTATTTATATTTGTCTAAGAAACTCATTTCAAGCATTTAAGCAGAAGCCTTTAGATCAAAATGCTTTAAGAGAATAAAAAACACAGAACATTCAGTCAGGTGGGTCCAGACTGTTTGCTGGTAGTGTATATTTTTTAAGGCTTTTGTTAAAGAAAAAGCGAATGTTCTGCTTATCCACAGACATAATGTGCAGATACAGTACATGTCTTGTGATGCCAGCCTGCATATAACACAGTTTTTCACCAGGCCTGATAAACAGCCATTTCATTATGTGTGATCAGAGCTTCTCTTCTTTTCCTCCTAGATCCCACCAAAAAGTGACGACGTCTCGGGTAAAATTACTTCCAAACATTGGATAGTTTTTTTTTTTCATTTAGGTTTTAAGGTAGCTCATTTAAAAGCATTTGCTTGTTTTTAATGGAGTCTTCACATCATCCTGCAAAGAAAAAAATCTGGAGGAATTTTTTATTGATATCATATCCTTGATTTTCTCTTTTTTTTTTTTTTTTATTGAGTGTTTTATCATTGTTATACGTGCAAATAAATAATCTAAACTGAACAAACCTTTTTATTGTTAGATGTGTCCAAAGACTCCCCTGACTCTGAAGGAGAACCTGGGACCGGAGGCTCTGGAGCGGACAAAGAGGGTAAAACCAAACTGTGTGTGTATGTCTGTCCTGGGCAAAAAAGTACATATTGGGTCCCATTATGGTCTGAATGCTGTTTCAGAAGCTTTTCCTCCCTGATACGTCTGGGGGAAACACTGAATTCTGTATTGTTACTAGCTATTGAATATCGGCACAAAATATTGTCTATCTGCAGCTTCAATACAAAGATATCAGTATCTGTATCGGCCTTCAAACAGCCATATTGGTTGAACCCCAGTAGAAATTGTCACAGTTCTTATATATAGTGCAACAGTAGATAAATTGAAGGAAAGAGGTATGTTACTGAGGGGGAGAAGAAAGTAGGGAAGAGGAGGATGTAGGAGAGAGGACAGATATGGGAGAAAAACTCACCGACCGGCATTAAGAAAGGTAGAAAAGTTTTTTTTTTGTTTTCTCTTCTCAGAAGCGCAGCCAGTCCAGAGCTTGGCTGTGGTGTTGGACAACGTCTCAGACAGCATGTCCAGGGATTTGCTGTCGATGCTGGTGGAGAACGTGTCGGGGCTGGACGAGAGCGGCTACAGCCTGGAGATCATCTGGGAGGCCAACAGAGCGGTGGTCACCTTCAACAACCCCACTGGTACGAAACAACACACACTGCAGTTACCATGCTGCAGTCAGGACCGCCTTACCCCGCATTCAGGTGGTGTCGGATTTACGGTCTGAACGAGTTTCCGACCAGGAAGTGCCACATGAACACCTTATTCTGTCGGATGAACAAGTCGGAGAAATCAGGATTGTAGATGCAGCACATTGGCATTGGCAATTGGCTGAAAACTGTAAACAGTTGAAGTGTGTGTAAACAACTGAAGAAACGTTTTCTGACCATAAAGCACGTGAATACGAACTACTCAGATGGCCGAGTTGTGACATATTCCCAACTCAGAGAAAAGTATGACCCGACATCACTTGAATGCAGGATGAGTCTAGTCCAAGTCCAATCAAGTTCGAGTCAAGACCAGGTCCGATGGGGGTCGAGACCATTTTAAAACCGAGATCAAAATATCCAATAAACAGTGTCATTCCAAATGTGAAATTTAGAATAGCTGTTGACCGCTGTTTCTGAGATTCTGACATTATCCTGCTTGTGATTTTTATTACTTCAATAGAATAAACGTTAATCGATAAGAGTTTGAAGTAGAAAAGGTGGGAAACCGTATAATGCACAAAAACAGATTGTCTCTGCTGTTGAGGAGAAAATAAACCAAACCAAAAAACACCTCTTTTTTATAATTTTATATAGGTAGGAAAAAGTCAAATCAACATCCAACAGTACCGAAACCAAGACAAGCGAGTCAAAATAGACAGGAGACCGAGACGAGTCCAAGATGTCTAAAAATGGTCTTGAGACCAGACTCACGATCAGACTGGACTTCAGTACCACAGACCTGCTGCTCCCCACAAATGATGCATTTGCCCCTTTAGGGCCAAACAGTGAAAGGAAGTCTTAGTTTCTCAAAAATCTAACAGGAGGAGCTTTCTCTTGATGAATTGCATCTACTGTATGGACTAAAGTTCATGATAGTGGCTCAAACAAGGCAGGAGATATGCTTGTTCACAGTTAATTGTTACAGCGACTCTTTAGGTCTCAGCTGCCATGGCTATCTCCCTAGTGGCTCTCTTCAGTTGTTTGGGTTCCAAGCCGGCCTTCTGTAAGATAAGGTAGTAATAATAGTAATAATTTTCAAGATATTGTATGTGACTAACGAACATCATACCTTGTCCTCTTGTTACTCTTTCAAAATGATTTCTGCCCATTTTGGAAAATCATTTAATGGCCATTTAAAGACTATTACTTGATAAAATACTAACATTATCAAGGATGGAAGCATATTTTTTTACTAGTTAGTGATGAATGTGACATATCAGTTAAAATACATATATATAATTTTGGAATGAAACCTTTCACTTCATCCACATATAAAAATGAAGGGCTTCATAAATGGTATATATCCATAAAGCAGCGGCCATTTTGTCAACCAATGACTTAATATCATTTGCTTTAACTTTGTACTTCCAATCATTTTGTAAGATTTTGTCTAACTTTTTCTTCAAAAGGTGGAAATCCCATTTTGGAATGAAACTTCATGTACAGTAACTACAGTATGTGATAAGATTGTTTAGATTTGGAGGAGTAACAGATATATTTTGCAGATGTGGAGAGGTTCCTCACTGTGAGCCAGAGCAGCATGAAGCTCCAGAAACACGGACTGACCGCTCGGCTGCTGGAGGCAGCAAAGAGCGTCCGAGTCGAGAGTCTTCCTCCCACCATGGTGAAAGGTAACACCATTCTAAAACATGCAGATGTGGCTGATGGGTCATGCTCCAAAATAGCCAATCAGAGGTGAATACCAAACTCAGAATCACTTTTTCTCCTAAGGAGAATAAACATACAGGAATTTGTTTTGGCACAGAGATATCTGTCTAATTCTAACAGGATTCAAACAGGAAATAAATAAGGTTTTCACTGCCCCACAGCACAAAATGACCACGATATAAAGGGTGTCCCAAAGGAAATGTGTTAGGTAAGGAGGTGGTGACTTTTTGTAAAGTCCATGGACATAAATAAGTCAAACAAAGCCTACCAGTAGTTACATGTAAGTGGTAGGAATATGTATGAAGGAAAGGTAATGTAAAAGTCATGGTTTGTAATAGCAGGAAAGAAACAATTTGAGGTATTTATCTCACTCGCTAACGCAGCCAATTAGCAACATTTACGCATGGCAGTTCAGTCAGTACTTCTGGCTAAATGGTTTTGAACATTTCAAAGATTTCAGAATATGCAAAGCAGAATCATCATCATCTCTGTTTGGCAACTGGAATAAATGCACAGAATTTGACTTGGTGGCATTGGTGGAGAGATGTATTACTGGCTGATGTAGTAGTACAGTACATACTGACACACATGGTACAGGACAACAGGACCTTACATATAATGCAAGGGCACAGTACAAGCCATGCAATAGACAATAGACTATACATATCACGCTATGAAACTTGTATAACTTGTATTATTTTCAACACATGGGGAAGACATGTTGGAGAGTTACAATCCCTTTTCATCTTTTCAACCCTTTACACAAGTTTCCTGTTTGCAACACTTATACTATTGCAGTTAGAAATTTGGGTTCTTGATTTTTGTATTCCTGGTAAGTTGCCCTAACCATGTCTGTATTTCTTTACAGAGATGCTGGAACTCTTCTTTGAGAAGAGCTGGGTTCTGCCAGTCAACATCATCATGATCCCAGAGGAACAGGCTGCCACTGTCACTTTTGATGACCCTGAAGGTAAAAACCTGTTCTTTGAATTACCCCTAGTACTGTTGTTTGACCTACTGTTATTCCTTAAAGTGTATTCTTACTTTACACTTAATTAAATATTAATTAAATCTATTAAACACTAATTATATGATTATATTCCTGTTATTGCTGCAGTTGTGAGAAGCATTTCCAAGAAAGAAGACCATGTTATCCGCTCGGTCCCAGTCAAGCTGTATCTGTACTACGAGTCCCTGGGCACTGCCCTGTATGGCAAAGAGAGACCAACATGGAAGATGCCTGAGCCCTTCACAGAGAGCGTTCACCATGTTGTCTGGAAATTCCTTCTGATGAAGAAACTGTTAAAAACCATCAATGAACAGATGAGTCCCTACTTCTGCAGTGTGGACTTGGACAAACCAGAGGTGAAACTCAGCCCTCTCCCTACCTTGTTGAGGCAGAAAGGTCTTACTGCAAGACATGTGGATGAATGGATGGGTAAAGCCTTGGAGGCCTTCCGTCAGCTCTTGGCTCAGTATACAGCCTTCGAGTGTGCAGCAAATGCTCCAGCATGGAAAGCAGCAGAGAAAGACGTCCGTTCGGTCGTAAAAGAAGACGCTGTCCTGGTGATGGATGCATCCAGGGGGACTTTGACCGTGGCAGGCCGGGCTGACGACATGAAACGGATCAGGGCTCCTGTGGACAATATTGTTCTTAGGGCCATGAATAAGATTGAACGGCAGAGGGATGGTGTTTCAGAGGTGATGGATATGTCCCCTCCTATGTTCTACATCCTGAAGCAGGAAGGGTTACAGAAGGCAGGGTTGGACATTTCCCCCGAGTTGATCCTCTCCTACCGAGAAGACACCAAGAAATTAACCATTTCAGGACTTAGCGCAGAGGTTTATCGGGCAAAGTCTTGGATCTTGGAGAGGAACATGAAGATGAGTAAAAAACAGCTGGATGTGGACCCAAATCTCCTAGACTTCCTCAAGACAGTGGATTCCATGGAGATGTCGCAGGACCTGTTCACGTCTCAAGGCATAAGTGCCGTCTACAGCGCTGAGAGCAGAGGAGTTGTCCTGACAGGAAGCTCTGATAACATCCTTGCTGATGCTGAGAGGAAGGTGAAGATGGTTTTGTCCCTGCAGACACTGGATGTTGAAGATCAGGAAGTGCTGAGAATGCCCAAGTGGATGGAGTTGAACCAACAACTTTTAGACACCTACAACTCCTCAAAGAAGAGAACAGTGATTATCCAGACCCACCCAGAGAGAAGAGACAAAATAACAGTGGCCGGCTTCCTTAATCCAGTGAAAGAGGTCAGCCGCAGCCTGAATGAATTTGTTGTGAATTACTCACGAGTTCAAGAAGTCATTCGTGTCAAGTCCTGCGCTGTTGTTCAGTTCATTCAGGAGAAAAAAGACTGGACCAGTATTGCCAAAGCTGATGAGGTGACAGTCCATTTCAATTCCACAAGGCCAAGAATCAACATCTCTGGAGCTCGTCTTCACGTCCAGAAAGCCATGGGCTCCTTTCAGGAATTGGCTGCTTCTCTCTTCACTGACGACTTCTCAGTCGACAAACCCGGGGCTAAGAAGTATTTCCTGTCTCAAGGAAGCCTGTTTCTGTCTGCAGTAATGAAAGAGTTCAGCTGTGTGGTAGTGCTGCATCCAGAGAATGAAGAGGAAGAGGAGGAAGAGTACTATGAGGAAGAATATGGCCTTGGAACGTCATGCTACTGCAAAGTGCAGACAGCCAGCGGAGTTCTGGTTTCAGTCAGCAAGGCGGACATCTGCAGCTTCAATGTCAACGCAGTGGTCAACGCAGCCAATGAGGACTTGCAGCACATCGGGGGCCTGGCTAAGGCCCTGCTCGAGGCCGCAGGACCACAACTGCAGAAACTCAGCAACGACTACATCTCCAAAAACGGCCGTCTACGTCCAGGTGACGCCGTGGTAACAGATTCATGTAACCTGCCTTGCAAGTATGTGGTACATGCAGTCGGTCCGCGGTTCTCTGATTCTGACAAGAAGACGGCAGTGTCACGTCTGAAGCTCGCTGTTAAAGAAAGTCTGAGACAGGCAGCGGCAGTCAACTGCTCCACTGTTGCTTTGCCGGCAATCAGCTCTGGTGTGTTTGGCTTTCCTCTTGAACTCTGCGTTGAGACCATAGCTCAGGCAGTGCGGGAGTGCTGTGAGAGTCGGGGAGGTCTGGGCTCGTTGACTGAGATTCACCTGGTGGACAACAACGATAACACAGTGAGATCCCTGGCCAAGGCTGTAAACAAAGAGTTCTCTGACCTTGGACCCGAGATGACATTACCAGAGCAGGTAGACGGAAGAGGCAGAGGGTCTTCAAGGTAAATTAAAGTAAAACAGATCATTATAATGACCTTTGTTCTTGATTAGAATATATTAAAAAGATATGACATTTGGTCCCAGTAGGAATGGAACCTCTAACTCTGGCAGTGTTAATCAACACCAACAGATTGCAGAGGCTATGGCAGTTAGATAGAAATTAACTAAATGGAATAGTGTCACTGTTTGCTATGTATCCCACATTTCAGTAACATTAACTGGAGTAGTTGTCAACTTTTTTGGCAAGTATCTCCCTAAAAAAAGGAAATGGCTACTCGGAACTCCTTAAGTGGGCATGCATGCATAGGAAGATGAACTGGGACAGCAAACAATGATTTTACTTTTACTTTATTCTAAATATTTCACTTGATTGATTGTTGGAGGAAGCCTACAGCCTGCAAATATTTAACAATCATCATTTATCAAGAAAAATTAATTTAGTTATTTTGTGGTTTTTGGTTTTGCCATCTTTAGTGCTAAGCGCTCATTGCTGTGATGTGTCATTCTGTTGATGCAGTTTGATTTCCTCTTTTCTTTGTCGTTCAGCCATGGTGGCTATCGCTGCTCATGCTAACTACCCAGATATTCTTCTTCTGTTAATTACAAAATAAACTGGAAACATAAAATGCATCACCAGAGGATTTGTCCCTGGAAATACCTACTAGACAAAACATGTAGCAAATGTAAAGGTTTCATGAACTAGCTGTAGGTGAAATCACTGTTGTGTTAGTTATCAGTCAGTCTCCGACAGAGAGTAGCAAAATGGAAATGTATTTTTATGAAAATTTCAGAGATTATTACTTTAAACAATTCACAACTGCCAAAATCATCTAGTGAGTCCCCTTTGGTCCTTATCCATAGGTGAGAACCACCATGTTTTAATGATGATTATTTTTCTCCTCTTAGAGGGTCTTGGGGGAGAGGTCAGGGTGCGCATGGTGGCCAGTCACCCAGGAGCCATGGGATGAGCGACAGAGGAGGAGGACGAGGAAGAGGAGGTGGAGGAGCTGGCAGGAGAGGAACTGGATCTCCGAGAGGCCTGGAAGCTCCGAGCCCCAGGGGAAACTTCAGGCCTGCTGGGGCAGAGAGAGGAGGGTAAGGGGCATTATTTAGACTCCTGTGATGCAGATATTTAGCTTCCTGGAACTACATCTAAGAGGCTGAGTGACAGTTTGTGGAAGTAAATAATCAGAGCTGTAGTCACTTCCAAGGCCAGGTGCAAATGGGGTCAAGACTAAGTCAAAACCAAGACCAGAGCAAATCCTATTCAAGAGCAAGACCAATGTAGTACATGTCTTTCCAAATGTAAAAATTATGATTAAAAAAAGTTTCTTAAGGATGAACAGAGATGTAGATCTATTTGCAAATCCAGTCTGAACCTTACCCTTACCCATCAAACGAATCAGTGCAAAGGATTTTGACAAATCAAGGCACAGAATTTGAGAACCATTACATAAACAGGTTTCTACAGGTGAAATCCCTTAAATTGTTTGTAGGGGTGATAAATTTACCCACTTCTTGAATTTTTAGATAGGCAGGAAAAAGTTGACATCAGCATCCCATAGTGGTAGCCAAGTCCAAGTCAAAATAGGCATGAGACAAATGAATTCAAGAGTATAAATTCAAGAGTAAAAAAAGTAGAAGTTTTCAAGACCGGAGTCAAGACCAAGACTGGACTGGACTGATTCATTGATTGATTGATAGACCTTGCATTGACATTTTATTGCTATCTTGCTAGCCAGCAACCTTCTGCCCATTTTCCTCGATGTCTGAATAACAACAGTCCTTACAAAAATATTCTGGTCCCATTAAGACTGAACTTCCTCAGTGTGATGACATCATTCTTGAGTCGTTCTCTTATTGGTTCTAGGTTTGGGAGGGTGGAGCAGGACAGAATCACCACGGTCACACCAGAGGGTCTGAAGATCATTCTTAGGAAGGGAAATATCCAAGACCAGTTTGTGAGTACACACCCTGATTTCCCTTTTTGATACCTTTTAAAGCATTATTTAAATCATTCTTCAGATTTATTTTTTTTTTACTAAAAATGAATGCACTCATGGAATTGTCAGGTGCTTTGGATAAAAACATCCACTAGATGGCATAGCTGAGTTTTTGTGAAAAGTTCCTGGACTAGTCTGTATACAACTAGTCTGAGAAACACAGAAGCTTGCGCGACACAAAGCGAGACACAAGTGTCTGGGGGCAAGGGATAGAAATCCTGTACAGGAAACAGAACGAGACGGCGGGGAGGAGTAAACGAGTAAATGCCCCAATATTTCCGCTGTTGTTGCAGTGAATAGTCACCAACATACGTTACGTTTTGTGATACGTTGCTACCAGACCCTTGATTTTAGTGCATTCCTTCCTTTATCATCATTATATTGCTAGCTCTTGGTTACTGTTTTTCAGACTGGGCTTGGACAACATTGCCCTTGAAGATCAGAATTTGAATGTGGTTTAATGCAGATTTTGCAGCCAGAATGACACCCCAGACTACTGACTAAAAGCAATAGGTAATAGGGCCTCTTTTCATCAGGGCTTCTAGACTGTCTAGACTGTCCCTGGCCCACATAGCACAAACCTTTAGTGAATCTGGGCCTTAGTGTCTTGCTCAAGGACGCTTCAGCAGGGCAGACATTGGCTGACATGAGAGGCTTGAAGCCTGGTCCACCAGTTGAAGGATGATCTCAAACCACAATGTCACCTAATGTACATGAATTGTTCTTGGTGTCACTGGTGCAGTGTGTCAGAGGAACCACTGGTTCACTATGGATTAACGTCTAAATTCACTGTACGACTCTTCGGTTTTGGCCCCCAGACTGAGATTATCGTCAACACCATCTCAGAGAACCTGGCCCTGAACCAAGGAGCCATTTCTAAGGCGATCCTGGAGGCGGCTGGGCCTGGACTCCAGTCAGCCATCAACTTGGAAGCTGGAGCGGCCACGCTGCAGTACGGTGATGTCATCATCACCAACGGCTT
Organism: Centroberyx affinis; assembly: GCF_046629955.1. Classification (NCBI taxonomy): domain Eukaryota; kingdom Metazoa; phylum Chordata; class Actinopteri; order Beryciformes; family Berycidae; genus Centroberyx; species Centroberyx affinis. Next base: position 415,779 of record NW_027279722.1, read on the forward strand.
CAACCTGAAGTGTCAGAAGATCTTCCATGCTGTTTGCCCCTACTGGGACAATGGAGCTGGCCGGGCAGAGGAGGTGAGTGGTTTCATTATATGATCATTTTATTATCATTAAATTATATTTTAGACAGCTGATACTCGTATCCATAGCAACTTTAAATGAATGCAACACTAGGGTAAACTTAAATTCCTTGATTGGCAATATTACTAGGACCAATAGTAAGGACAGCAAGGGTTGTTATATTTGGTATAATTAAGACCAGGGATGTGAGGAATCTAAACATACTTAGAAGCCAGTTAGAGGATTTGAACCAGCAACCTTCCAGGGGCAAGTCAGATTATCTGACATTCAAGTTACCACCATCCCCATGAGTTCATGGAATTTATTTTACCATCATGTTACTGCTCTGTACCACAGCTTGTCTACCCCACAGACTTTGTTTTTCATTTTTTGTCTTATTTCTTTTCTCAATGTCTTCTCTTTATGTCAGGAATTAATATCAATCATCAGATATTGCCTGGAAGAAGCTGAGAAGCTTCAAATGGCATCGCTGTCTTTCCCAGCCATCGGTACAGGCAACCTGAGCTTCCCCAGAGATCTGGTGTCCAGACTGCTGCTGAGGGAGATCCAGACCTACAGCCGCAGAAGAACTCCACAACATCTGAGAGAGGTGGCCATTGTGGTGCATCCCAGTGACAGCCAAACTGTTGATGTGAGTTTCCATTTTGTTGATAGCTGGGTGTGTTTAAGGGAGCGTTCACAGCCAGCATGTTCTGAGCATTTTATTCAAAATCTGCGGTGTTTCCTCCTTTAGTTCAGTTTGTTTGTCCAGGTGAGAACAATGTCATTTGAACACTGGTGGCACCAAATAATGGCACAGAGAGTCTCAGTCCTCTAACAAGAGAACTGCAGTATTTGCTAGTTATCTTGCTAACTAACAAAATAGCATCATGTCTTGGCCAACCTGATCTGCCGAGGGCAAATGTGTAATTATCCTATCTTTTTAATGGCTATGACCGGAAGGTAACGAGTAGCCTATTGAAAACCTCTTTAGCCATGGTGAGGTTCCAGGTGTTTCTCTCAACATGGAGACTAGCCTCTTTGATCTACAGTAGATGTGGTGTTCAGAGTCACCAACTGGTAAAGACATGAACAGCTTCACTTGGTGACTACCAGTAGCTCTCATAAAAACAAAGCACAATAATGTCATGAAAGCGCCGTAAAAGAGCATTATTGATTCTGCCAGCTCCTCTCACATTTGCTGCAAATCACAAACCCAAATCCTTCAGCTATGTTGTTATTTACTTTCGAGAGCGAGTAAAATGAAAGTATGTTTGTAAAGTAATTATGCTCCATTTTTCTCTGAATATTCGGCGCCGACGATATTGTTGTAGTGTGAATGCGTGAATGAGCAACAGTGCATCGTTATAGTTTGTAGTTATCTTTATATTGTCGCTCTAGGTGTGAATGGAACTTGACAATGAAAACGCGATATCATGTATACCACCATAACTGTGTAGGTCTTGACGGCTTAACCCTAACCCTCATAGCGATAGCATGGAGTCTACAACAGACACAGGTACAGCACAACGTTATCGCTAATGTTGTCGTTGCACCCTGCTCACCTGTAAGGGAAGGCGAATCACCAGTTTTATTGTGCCTGAAATATTAGAAGTGAGGAAGAACATGAATACTTTGCAGGGAATTGCAAAGTTGGTCAAATTGGCACTGAACAGGAGCCTGAAGAGGGAGTCGAGCTGTGGGACCGAGTTATTTCCTTCTTCCTGTTTGTCAGTGTTTTACCAGGGATTTCAAAGGTCAGGCCCAGGGAAACATCCCACATGAAGCAAGTGATTTTGACCAATCACCACGAAGACAGCCACCCACCCAATCACAACAGTCCTCAGGTAAGAAGACTCTTTGTTTTCAACCGTTACTTATCCAGAGAGGGGTTTTTCCTGAGCATGCATACTCACTTTCTGCATCATCCTGCTTCACATTCATACAGTACACACCTTCATTCACACTTGGGTTGTGTTCACACCAATACAACCCCAGACTTCTGCTACTGGCCACTGAGCAGCTCCACTCACACAGTTGGGAACCCTGCACAGGTTTTTCAGACCATATGTCTGTGAAGAGAGGCCTTTCACACAGTGTTGTAGTTAGTGGAGTGGTGAGTGGTGACCGAGGGACATGCCAACACTTTGGAGGAGTAACAGCAAAAGTAAACACTGTTAGCTCATCACCTCTTCCCTCCTGACCGTTTTCCCCCTTTTGTAGAATGGTTTAAACATCCTGTCAATGCACAGAAATCACCCAATTTCTGTGTTTTGTCAGGTAGGAAGAGGTGATAATGTTACAGTCTTTAGTTTTGTTGTAGCATGTCCCTTCCCAGTAGTAACCACTCTCCAGACAAACCTTACTGATCGCGTGAAAGAGTGGCAGTTTGACAGGTTTATTCAATCTGCAGGTTGGGAACCAAGGAACTCAAAATCTGGATGATTGCACAGTTTTATAGTGTTGGATATTCATTGGCATTATGTTAATGCAGATAGAATATAATAAAGTGATAGTCAAACGTATAAGGTCATATGAACAAGACTGAACAACTAATGATAATAATAGTTCTAGCACTTTAAGGAAATGAAGAGGTGACCCCCCTCTTCTAGAAGACTGTCAGTGCCACTTGGTCAGTGTTTCTATGGGATTTGGGCATTTGCACATTCCAGACCCACAGCTCTGTGAGAAACACACAAGATGTTACTTTAGAGTTTAATCTTATAATGGTGAACACTGACAATCCACTACTGTTATCCAAGCTACTGGCTAGCCTTGAAAACCAGTTTTGTGGTTTAATTTTAAAGTAATGCTACATGATTTCTTTTGTAATGGCATGGCTAAGCTGTTGTGTGTGTGTGTGTGTGTGTGTGTGTGTGTGTGTGTGTGTGTGTGTGTGTGTGTGTGTGTGTGTGTGTGTGTGTGTGTGTGTGTGTGTGTGTGTGTGTGTGTGTGTGTGTGTGTGTGTCAGCGTCCTTTGGCCAGGTATCGTCCTCCTCCCTTGGTGTGTACCAGATGCAGATGGGTCATCTCAACTTAGAGGTGTCATCTGGTGATATCACCAAGGAGACCAGCGATGTCATCATCAACTCCTCCAATAAGGACTTTAACCTCAATTCAGGTGACTGTCTCTCCTCACGGTGCTGTAAACGTATAACTCTGGGTTTTCCCTCGTCCTGATACATGTCAGTCTCTTCCTCTATTTGTATGGGAGAGAATGTCATATCAAACCCCATGCAGAGTCTGACAGTTTAAACCTGCAATAGGCAAGGCAAGGCAGCTTTATTTGTATAGCACATTTCATACACTGGGGCAATTCAAAGTGCTTTTCAGAGTGATAAAAATACATTAAAGGTAAAAGATTTACAATTAAAAAGTGCAAAAGTACAAGACAAGACATACAAAAGATAAAAGACTTAAAAAGTAAACTAGTGCAGTTCAAATCAAATGAGATAGAAAGATGAAAGAACACAACAAATACAACAAATAAGCAATAAGCGATTTCAGACCCTGTAACCAATCCTGAAATTAATGTGTGCTACATGGAGATTTCCGTGAGACATAATGATATAAACAAACAGCCACACAGCAGCAGCTGTGTTGTTGTTGTTCAAAGTCGGCCCGAGTAATGGCGAATCGATGAAGCGAGTGAGTAAACCTTTCAACTAGTAAACTTGCTACCTGCCTCTTCACTTGTCATTGTGGGACATGTGACCTTCAGCAGGAGAAAAATCTGGCAAAGCGAGACTGGTAACCGGTGATATTTCTCTATAGGTATGTTTATTTTAGCCATTAGCCTTTATGCACGGTTTGTCTTACAGGTCTTCCGTAGTCCAGTAGCTTTGCTGTGTGTTTACAAATGTGTTGCGATTTCTATCACTCTCTAGTGGTCTTTAATGGTGCGTTCACACCAAACACAAAGCGAATCTTCACCTCGTATTATTCGCACGAGTTTGACTGCGGGATCATTTGTGTTTACACAACCCGCGAATATTCAAGTAACGTTATGCCGGGAAAGTCAGCTGTGCTAACGGTTGTGCTAACTGGGGCTAATGCTTGTGCTAAATTGGTTCACAGTAAAGTACAACCGCTAGCTGGAATAAAGTAACAGACACATATTTTCAGAATTTACCAGGTAATCCAACTTCCTCGCTGACTTTTCTCCAAGCCCTCTCCTTTTTGTTACATTTTATGGCTACTTTGCCTGTTATTCACAGATTGCAGTTTAATTATGCAAACAGAGCTGTTCTGGAGGCAGAACCTAATTGGTTGAGTTAAACCTCAGTGGGCCGAGCCAAAGAACCTCCGTTTTTGGTGCTCAAGTTTGGTAACTGGTAAAGGTGACTAAAAAGAAGGGACTTTGGTCTGGTCTGGTAGTATAGCTAGTTTGATCTTGGAAGGTCAGCTAGCTAACTAGCTAACCTAGACAACTTTGCTAGATTTTTCAGTTAGTAGCAGAGCACTAGGCTTCATAATATTAGCTTCCTCCTCTCTTACCTCGTGCCTTTTTCACAGGGTTCCAGTCATGTTATGTAGCCAGAAAGTTGTTCTTTGGCTCCACCCACTGAAGTTTAACTCAACCAATCAGATAATTTGTGGCTCTGCCTCTGAGAATTTGTTTGTAGAACTAAAACTCCAGTCTGCCTGTTATTCCGTCATCCTCTTCCACCAAAATATACTTTGGGGGTCAGTAGAAAGCAGTGCAAATAAAGTTTTGCATTTCATGTATGTTGTCCAAATGTATGTTGACCAAACAGCTTAAGATATATTCAACATTTTTGTTCTTGCACTTTTAAGTTTGTCACTGTGCCTCTTTGTGTAATTATTTGGGTGACATGTTTGTCCATCTTCTGTCCAGAAGGTGCCTTTGACTTTTTACTTCACTGAAAGTTTAATTCCATGCACCTGCACTAATACTGAGTTGGCAGAGCTCAACATTTGTCTATATCGTTTCTACGTAAATAACAATTTAGTGTTTGTATTTTATTGTTCATATTTAACTCATAGTGAAGGTGGGGGAGTTCGTTTTTACTTCAAAATACCAATTGTTTTTTTACAAATGGCAGCATTATCGCAGCATGAACCTGTAATGCCCTTATTTCTCTCCCAGGTGTATCCAAGGCCATTTTAGATGCCGCTGGATTAACAGTACAGCTGGAATGCTCACAGATCGGTATGTAGTTGATTTTTGAGAGAAGATTTGCCCAGCCTGCATGCTCTTTTTCATATTCACTCGCTCCCTAACAATTACGGTACCTGCTAATAATTCCCATAAAGCACCGTGAGCCATGCTTTATTGGTTGCCATGCCAACTCTTACAGTAACCAGGGAGCTTTTTTTTTTTGTCTTGCTTTTTTATTCTCATGTACATGTCATCTCCTTTGAAGAAAACTTTTCAATCAGTACACATGTGTTGGCAAAGGCTTCATACCCATGAGGTTGTTCTTTACTGTGAATATTGGTCCAACGGTGATGTGACTCCCTCTGGGGTGTTACCTCGATATTAAAGACTGTTATTTGTCTCCTTGCTAGGCCTCTAACCATTATGACGTGTCCAGCCTCTTCCTCACAGTCCTAGCAATTTTGTTGTGGAATTATACTTAAAATTATTAGAAGAACTTTAAAAGTCCCATATTATTAGTTAAGCATACATCTTGTGATGCACCTGGACACATCATCAGTGATGTTCCTGGGGTCATCGGGTGTGCAACAAAGTCTGGGAATGTTGCCTAAGTTGGTTCCCCAGGTCAACTTTCAGCTCCCAGTCTTGTGCTGTTGTGAGCAGGCCAGAGGCACCTGGCAGCAGGTGTTTACTTCTCCCCAGCTCTGACGAAAGAGATGGTTTTCTTCACTGGGCAGAGGCGCTTATACTGGCTGATCCCACTGCAGATTGTGTCCGCTATGACCTTCAGCACCTGGTCATGGCGCCAGCAGTAGCGCCCCTCACCCAGGGCTCTCAGACAGCACCTGAGGACGTGCTTGAGGGTTTCCGTCTTCAGGCAGAGCGGGCACGCTGGAGAGTTGATCTTCCCCCAGCCGAATAGGTTGGACAGGCTCGGGAGGACGTCATAAACCATTTGGATTAAGAACTTAATGCGCTGAGGCTTGGCCTTCCAAAGCTCCATGAGACCATGAGACCTTTTGCTCCACCGCCCGCTCCCATCTTGTCCAAGCTTCCTGCTGCCTCATCCCAACCATCCTGCTGGCTTGCTCCTCCTCGACTGCTGCACGTACCTCTGCCTGGACCAGCTTCCTCCTATCCTTCCCCTGGGCCTTGTCGTAGCGTGGTGTTGAAGTGCTACCAAGGCCAGCTCTTCCACTGGTCACCATCCCCACCAGCAGGCTGTGCTGCAGCTGAGACTGCGTTCTCCACTGCCTCTAGTGCCCTCCACTTCCTTCCTGTCCTCACCTCAATGCTGGCCTGTGAGACTTTTGGGTCGCAAGACTCCTGGTACTGCAGAACCTCCTTTGTATGGATCACCTAGAACTCCTCGCAAAGGCTGCTGATGAGGAGCTTCAGCATGTTGTTTTGACTGCACAGGGCGATGCTGCTCAGGCGTCGAGGCAGTCCAAGCCACTTGCGTGGGAACCTACTGACCCTCTTCTCAAAGCCCTTGATTGCAGAGATCGGGACCTCGTAGACCAGAAGAGGCCAGAGGATCCGTGGATTTACCAACATTTACCATGTTGGTAAATCCAGGCCTTGAACTTGGATGGATGGATGCTGTGTCCCTCGACTGCAGTTGAAAACCTTGCCCAGGCTTGTCACTGGTTTCGCCGTGATGGTTGGGATTGGAGTGCTGTCAAGGACGAAGCAGAACTTGTCAATGGTCTTCCCTCTCTTCAGCACTAGCAACCTGTATTTTGCTGGCTTGAAGCTCATGCAAGCCCACTTGATCAGCTCCTCCAGGCCCTTCAGGATCCACCTGCTCCCTGGGACAGATGCTGTTGTCATGGTCAGGTCATCTATGAAGGCCCTGATGGGTGGCTCGAAAGCTGGACTTGGTAAGTGGGCCTCTGCACTGCACCTCAGCAGACTTCACCAGCATGTTCATGGCCAGTGTGAAAAGGATCATTGAAATGGTGCATCCAGTAATGATCCCCTTCTCGAGCTTGTGCCACTCCGATGTTGTGGACCCGGAGGAGACCCTCAGCCTGAAGCTGTTGTAATAGTCCCGGATGTGATCCCTGAACCTGCCTGGGATGTGGTGCCGGTTCAGTGCCACCTCGACTAGTTTGTGGGGTATGGAGCCGTAGGCGTTTGCGAGATACAACCTAGCACAACCAGGTTTACTCTGTTCTCAGGGGCTTCCGTGATCAGCTGGGTGACCACACCAGTGTGCTCCAGGCACCCTGGTACCTTTGGGATGCCTCCTTTCTGGTCCGAGGTGTCGAGGTATAAGTTCTTCAGGAGGAAGTCTGTCAGCCGCTTGACAACAATGCTGAAGAATATCTTTCCTTCAGCACTTAGCAACGAGAAGGTCCTGAACTGATCAAAGTTCTTAGACTCCTCCTCCTTCGGTATCCATACCCCTTTGGCACACCTCCACTGGTGAGCGACATCTCCTCGCCTCCAGATCTAGCTAGATCTAGCTAGCTAACTTGAAGTTGGGGATAATGTTGAAAATAAAAATGAACAAAAGAAAGACGTTATTTATCTCATCGCTAAATGAGATCAGCTCTAAATGTGTGGCTGTGTCTGTGATTATTTGACTTCTACAGTTTCTATAGTGAATCGGACAGAATTTAAATCCAAAAAGTGATGCAGTCAGCGGTCGCAGTTCCTTCTTTGTGAATTCACCCCTGGGTGTTTGTGCTTTATCCCTCTCTGCAGTTAATGCTTCCGGCTACCAGCAGTGTTCGATGATCCTGACGTCAGCTGGACTGCTCCCCAGCAGATGCATCATCCATATCATAGGGCAGAATGATCCTGCCAAGATCAAGGAAGTGGTTTACTCTGTGCTGAAGACCTGCGAAGAGAACAAGTTCTCCTCTGTTTCCTTCCCGGCCCTCGGAACAGGTCTGTACACAGTCTTACACAAATATAAATGCCATGCTATGATTACTATCATTTCTTAATAATTTGAACATGACAACCAAGTTTGTTTTTGTTTTTACTATTTGTATTTTGAAGAAAATCCTCCTCCTGAATGGATTGAATTGGGACCAAATGGCTTTAGTTTCTGACAGCAATCTGTCCTCTCAAACATTTCCTCTGTCTTCCTCCTGCTATTTTTTATTTCCTGTGTTCTGTCTACTTCCCATTGTTTACTTTTTCCTTTTGTCATTTTGGCCATTTGACTGATTCCCTGTGCAGACATTTTGTTTTGATTTATTACCACCAAACAGATTTCTTGGGAGTGATTCTGTCTATGTTCATCTCACAGTATTAGAATGGATAGAACAGACATTTCCATTCAAATCAGCATAATTGAAAGTCATTTGGTTGGCATGTCAGACTTGGTATGTAGGTTAAATGTTCTCTGGCAATGAAGGAAAGAGTTCTACCTTAAAACTGCTCCACTAAAAACTATTGTTGCGTTCGTCATGTTGAATTAAATATGGGCTGCTGGCTGGGAGAAAACATTCAAGTCAGCCTCCATATGGTAATTACACGTAGGACATGTGGGATGTATTTGTAGCTACGATATGTCTCACGCTCTGATATCTCTCAAGATAATAAAAATCAAATTATCATATTCACACTAATGCAGTCATATCTACTTAATCCTGCAATAAGCGATATCTCGCCTCTTCACTTGTCATTGTGGGACATGTGACCTTCAGCAGGAGAAAGATGTGTCAAAGTGAGACTGGTAACTGGTGAGTTACTGGTGGTAACCAGGTACAGTAATTGGTGGCAATCAGGTACAGTTAGCTCAGCTATTAGCATTTAGCCTTTCATTTGTCCTTCGTATGCCTCTGTAGTGCAATGGCTTTGCTGTGTGTTATTTACAAATGTGTTGCGATTTCTGTCGCCCTCTAGTGGCATAAACCTGTTAATTCGAGTGAACAAACATTCCTTGGCAGCCATCTTAGGCCCTCTTTACACCTTGCATTAACATGCGTTTTGGGTGGTCGGATTGCAATCGGATAGTGCTTGACCACATGAAAGTACGGTGTATGAGGTGTAAATGCACCCAAGATGCATCGAGGACGGATTGTGATCCGATCGGCCAAACCACCTCCGGAGGTGGTCAGGGACGCATTGTGACCACATTGAACACAAGTGTAAATGCAATTGCGTTTTCAATCCACATACAACAACTACGTGGGCGGAAATAAGACTTCGGCATTCCAGTTGTTGAAGACAGCTTCTTCCCCCGCTTCCAAAAGCAAGCATGCAAATTTATGGTTTCTGCACCCGGTGTTCACGGCAAGACCGTTCTCTCCGCAGAGCCACAGCATTTCATGGTAAATGCGGTAGCAGCGCGGTGTTCACGGAGAGCACAGAATCTCCTCCTATTGTCCATTTTTGCCGGTTGTCAGCTGTCACTTGGCTGTCACTCGATTACATTTACTTCCCTGGTAACCAACTAACATAGCAACCAGTAACCAATCATAGCCTCTGAACTGCTTGCGGCGTTTGCGGAGGCCTCCGCAGAGTTTCATTTTTTGAGAGGAGCGCGGAGCTCGGTGCGGACCCTCCACAGACCCCCTGCAGAGCTCCGCACTCGCCGCACAGACCCTCCGCACCGCGAACACCAGGCACACCGCAGAAACCGTAGTCCATAGCGCGGCTTCACAGATGGGTATCATCTTTTTTTTTTTTTTTTGGACCCATGCAAACGAGAGGAGGATGTGACGTTCGGTTGTTTGAGCTGGACAAGTGATCGGATCTCAATCGGATCTCAGTGTGGACACTGGAGACACATGTTAATACCAGGTGTAAATGTAATCAGGTTAAATCATATCTAGATACAATCTGGATACAAGACGCATGTTAATGCAAGGTGTAAAGAGGGCCTGAGATGTACCAGTGGAGATTACCTTGAGGCACCAGGAGGAGCCCCCTCTATCAGTTGTAATTCTATGGTTTATCCCCAAGTCAGTGTCACATAGAGACTTTGTTCCTCCCAAAACGTCATTGCCCATATTCATAAAACTCAGAGGTAACAGTGTTGCCCGGTGCAAAATCTGCACTGTGGTAATTTGAGGTCGTTGATTAAGTTACCGCTTTGGAGAAACTTAACCATGGCTTTACTGTCCGCAGTGGCCGGGAGAAAGGCAATGAATATCAATATGTAAATGAAGTGTTGCATATTAAGTGTGCTTTAGTGTATAGTGTGCTTTTATGAGTCATGGAAATGCAAATTGCAAATGGTTGGAAGCGGGCAGTAGTGCCAAAATGGCGCAAGTGGTAAAACTGAGGTGGTAATCCCCGTTTATGAATAGGGAAAGTGCATCGCCACGGTGTTAGCCACTAGTACAGTCCTTAACCAGGCCGGTGAGTTTCATGAATAAGCCCTCATATCTCCTTATGTCTTTCTCAGGAATTGAGTAAACAAGTTAACATTGCAATTGCTGCCTATGTACAGTAATCCCATATTCAACCCAGCCTCAGCCCTCTGAACCCCCCAAAACATGTAAAGCACTTAACTGAACGGAGCATTCAGAGTGTATGTGAAGTGAATGCATGTTTCACAATCAAGTTTCAGTGAAGTGAATTTAGAGATGCTGTACAGGTTGTGCTCTTTTCTATCCATTCCAATCCTAACATCCATCCCCACATCATCATCATCATCCGCCGGTCCTTGTCCGTCTGTCAGGCCAGGGAGGAGCCAGCCCCTCGGCGGTGGCGGACGCCATGGTCGACGCCGTGGTGGACTTTGTGAGGAAGAAGCACCAGAGGTTTGTCCGCAGCGTGAAGATCCTGATCTTCCAGACGGCCATGGTGAAGGATTTCCACAGCAGCATGAGGAGGAGAGAGGGAGAGGAGGTGGAGGAGAAGAGCGTCTTCACCAAGATCAAGGGTATTTCAAAGCTCTTTAGTAGTAAATTCTATATAGATATCACCTACCTGAAAAACATATGTAATTTATCATTTTTAATTACATTTTTTCTCAGCATTCCTCATTTCGTTTACATTTTGTTTACATTTTCGTTTCTTTCTCTGAGATTAAACGTCTTACTGAAGTAGAAACTCTAACAAAAACACTCAAGATTGTCAATTTATGTAACGTACTTTCAACCTGATGAGTGGATTGAAAACTCACCTTTCACTTTTGGTACGCAAATTTGTTTCATCGGCTTATATATCATAATTTCCAGACTCTTGAGTATCATGTGACTGAGCCAAGTAAAGTTGCAAATGTTATTCAACAACCAAAGTGACAAATAATAACTAAACTAAACCTGGTTGTGCTCTTTTCTAATAACTAAACTAAACTTTTTATTTAAAGGAATAGTTCACCCAAAAATGAAAATTCAGTCATTATCTACTCACCCGCATGCCGATTGAAAGTCGGGTGAAGTTTCTTAGTCCACAAAACAGTCCTGGAGCTTCACAGCAAAACAGCGTTGCAGCATTCTCCTAAACAACCGAAGTTGCTGGGGACTTGTCTTAAAGCGTAAAAAAACAACCAAAAAAACCCATAAAATGGCTCCATACAGCTCGTCCAGCATAATCCATGTCTCCGGAAGCCCTGAGATCCCAAGTTGACTTGAAAAGACGTCATTTACACCCTTTTTTTTAGCTAACGCTAATTTCTGTACTGTTAGCATTTTGTGACCCTTGATCAATCCATTTTTTTTATAGTGGTGCAGTCGTCAGACAACAGAAACAGAAAGATGTGTCAGTGACAATGCCTGTATTGTGTTATACATTATATTGAAACACAAAATAAGTGATCACAGACTGAGTGATCACCACACTGCAACAGAAATTTGGCTTTATAACATTGCTGGCAATGGTAGGAACAGAGCTATACCCTGTATCCATGTTTGTGAAAACGGTCTATAAATTACTGGACATACCTCAGTCCTTTGTAGTGACGCGGCCGGCACAGCTGTCGACTTCAATAGAAGCAGTTCTGTTTTTCTTCCCTGGATTTTTGGGGTAATCCTCTGGTGAAAAGTGTTCACTACACACCCGGACTTCAACGGAGAAGTTGAGATCCAGACAAAGAGTGATTAGCCACAGCCGTAGTCTTTCCGGGTCATGTAGTGGTAGTTTCTGAAAAGTCACCGATGCGTCCTGCGATGAAGAATGCACACAAAATCTCACATGCCTCTCTGTTGAAGCATCCAGGAAAAGAACACACTCCAACCATCGTTTTATATATCGCCGCTATTGAAAGGAGCTACAACGGTTAGGTAACAGATCAAAGACCAAAAATGTAACGTTAGATCCGACAGAGGTACTTGTTGCTGCAACTTCAGCAGTGCTCTCTCTGTTGTGTGTGACGCTAGCTTCTGGGTAGCAGTGTAAACACGGAGGTATGGAGAGATCGCGAGTTCTCGTTCATCTCGTCTAACGGCATATGTACGCGCCTTTGAGCTCGTGCTCCACTTCAGCTGTGCGCTAACGTGAACGTGGCTTTGGGCTCAGCGGCTACAGTGAAGATTTCGGCTAAAAAAAGGGTGTAAATGACGTATTTTCCAATCAACTTGGGATCTCGGGGCTTCCTGAGACTTGGATTACGCTGGACGAGCTGAATGGAGCCATTTTATGGGTTTTTTTCGTTGTTTTTTTTTTTACGTTTTAAGACAAGTCCCCAGCAACATTCGGTTGTTTAGGAGAATGCTGCAATGCTGTTTTGCTGTGAAGCTCCAGGACTGTTCTATGGACTAAGAAACTTCACCCAACTTTCCATCAGCATGGGGGTGAGTAGATAATGACTGAATTTTCATTTTTTGGTGAACTATTCCTTTAATGTCTCGTCCATCAGATACGTTCACTTCCCCATTTGTGTCGGCACTCAAATATTAGTTTTTCAGACTCTGAGCATCATGACTGGGCCAAGTGACAGTAACTTCTTCCTCGAAGTCACAGAAGTTACTTGACAACCAATACTGCTTACAAACTATATTGTGATTCTTTTTTTCCATTTCTCTTACAACAGACACATTTACTTCCATCTTTATGGGAATCAGTGAGGAGCGACCCAGGGGTGACAACTTGGTTTTAGAAGGGGAGGAGTTTGAGCCTGCCATTTTTCAGCTGTGTGCTGACAACACCCAGGTTAAGACACATTTATTTACTTATATTTAGCTTTTTTAAAGGATAATACCACTGTTAAATTTGTGCCAATTATCTAGGTTTGCCCCTCTCCTTTCTTTTATTCCTGCTGGTGTCTGCACACAGTCAGCATAGTTGCAGATATCAGGGAGCGTTTTTCCAAAGAAGCCATTTGCTGCCATTTATTTTTGTACAGTATGAAAAACAACTTCCACAGAGTGAGAGAATCCATCACATGAAACGTTATGCATTCATTTTGTTTTGTCAAAGTTTCTGTTTTATCATCATTTCATTGTGCCTATGATGAGCACGCATTCAGTGTCTATAACCCAAACCCCCACCCCCCACCCCAGGCTGTGAGTCAGGCTAAGCAGCGGATAAAGCAGCTGATAGTGGCTGAACAGGCAGAGAAGACCATCACCGACCCCTTCATCGCTCAGCTGTCTCAGGCCGACATGGAGGAGCTGAAGGCCCTGCAGAGGAAGCTGACGGTCAGCATCCGCCTGGAGAGGAGGCAGGGGGACCAGGAGCCCCACATCCAACTGGAGGGCCTGACCAGGGACGTGTTCACCGCCGAGTCGGCTATCAGGTTAGCACACAGTAACCAAACATTTTACTATGCAAAAATTAAGAAAGAAATCACAGGAGGGAAGCGCTGCTAGGATCTGCTCTATATGAAGGCAATAAGACCTATTGGAGATTTCTCACTGGTAAAATATCACTATCCAAAGGTGTAAAAACATTAATCTCCTATCTCTAAGTCTGCAGTAAGTAAAAAGCCTTTATTAAAGGGGCTACATCATTAAAAACATGACCAATATGTATTTACCATATCTGGTCTTCATCAGGTTCCAAAATGAACATCAAAGGAGAAAAAGATTCAGCACACTGCACTTGCAAAACAACACTGTTTTCATTAATTTCTCTTATGTTTCTGTCCAGCCGGTCCTTCATCAGTGGATAAAGGTCAACTAGACCGAATCATAAGAAGCCTAGTAACAGTAACTAACTTGATGCTAACAGTATAGAATTGAATGAGGAATGATAAGAAAGCTAACATTCAGTTAATTGAAGTGCCAGTACAGAAACATTGTCCTTACATTGTGATATGTCTGAAGTACCAAATATCAAGGTATTCCTTTAAATTTGGTTTTGCTGACCATCAGGGACATCATCCGGAAGGTGGAGAGGACAGAGAACTTGAAGCAGAAGGCCATACTGGTGAGTGGACTGGTGAATGGCAGTATCTGGACCAGAGCAGCAACGCGCCAGTGTCCTTCGACGTGTTCACCAACTGCAGCCTCGAGGAAGCTCTGGAGAAACGACACAGCGTGAAAATCAAGATCAATAACAAAGATTACACTGCCAACGTAATGCTCAGAAAAGCAGTCACAGCACGAGGGGATAAAGAGGTGGAACTACTTCGAAAAGACCTGAAAGGTGAATGAACGTGTTATGACTTATTTATTTAATCCTTATTTAATCCTTAAAAATATGTTCTTACTTACAATACAATAGCAGCCTAGAGAAAGGTTGCCTGTTTATACTGAAAGAAATCCCAGTTCATGAAAAGATCAAATGAGCTTCTTGACTATCCCCAGAGGTGGAGGCTCGAGTCACATGACTTGGACTTGAGTCCGACTCGAGTCACAGTTTTAATTACTTGAGACTTGACTTGATGCATGAAGAGAAGACTTGAGACTTGACTTGACTTGGGTTCTGGTGACTTGGGACTTGACTCTGACTTGTACTCTGATGACTTGAAAAGGTTTCTAAAGTCTTGACTTGAGATCTTGTGTTTGTGTAAATGACTTAGATTGAAAGTGATGAGATTTGTTCCAGCAGACGACTGAATTTAAATTCTGTTTCTGAATTTGTATGGAATGATTGAATTTATTGAAGTTGAAACTGATTATAGAAATCAAACTCATGATGCTCTTACCAAGTTTTTATCCTATTAAAACCATATTGCATTGAAAAGTCCTAGACATTTAGTTTTAAGATATTAAATATTATTAAATTGATATTAAATACTGATACTGGACTATTGATTTGTTCTGACTTGACTTGCTGTTCTACATTTAGACTTGTGACTTTACTTGAGACTTGTGCCTCAAGACTTGAGACTGACTTGGGACTCGAGCAGAGTTGATTTGGTCACACCTCCAACTATCCCTTTAAGTGGCTAGAGCATTGGTCCTTTTGTAAACATTTCTCAGAGGCAGAGCCACAAATAACCTCATTGGTTGAGTTAAACAAGAACCACAGTTTTTTAAGTAACGTTTGACTGAAGCCCAGTGAAAAAGAGAAAAGGTAAGAGAGGAGGAAGATAACATTATGAAGCTTGGCACTTACCGTTAGAAGTTACCCTCAGTTCTGCTCACAAATGGTGCGTTTGATTAGTCATTTCAACCGGCCCTCGTTGACTTCCCCTCGGAGGAATCCCCTCCTCCATCTTTAGTGTCGTTCCATCAATCTGATAACTCAAGTGAACTTTTGAGATCGGCCCTTCAAGGGCCAAGGGAGCGAGTCAACAACGATGTAGACTTCACAAGCACATCTTACCCAGGATGCATTGTGATTGCCCGTCAATTCCGGTGCACAAACAGGTGATACATTTTTAAATGTAAGTCAACAAACAATATTTAGAGGATTTAGAGCATTTATTTGTATTTATGTTCATTATTAACTTATCTGCAATATTTTATTACTCATTGTTCTGTGTAATTGTTAATATTTATTATTCATTATTAGGCCTGTTTAAGGGCAAGTGCATTCCATTTCAAATATTCTGCTCCCCCTTGGACCCTGCCCCCCTGCTCTGCAAGTGGCCACTCACGTGACGTACGTTGCTACGTATTACCAACTGCCGAGGGGAAGTGAAGGAGCGCTTGTTAAATGACTAATGAAACACAGCTAAAGTCTGTCACCTGTTCACTGTCATTGGTGTGGCTCCAGGATTTGTAACTTGATGACATCACCGAGAGCCCTAGTTGAGTGGCTGTTTCATTTTCACAAATCAAGAGTGAACTGTCCAAGACCATAGGGATATCATGTATGAAGTCTGTCTTAGGGTGAAGTTACCAAACACTGCTGTGAACTATTAAATCATGTTTGCAGGTGATGCCGCTCTGCCTGCACATTGGGAGGATATGAAAGGCTCCCAAT
Organism: Centroberyx affinis; assembly: GCF_046629955.1. Classification (NCBI taxonomy): domain Eukaryota; kingdom Metazoa; phylum Chordata; class Actinopteri; order Beryciformes; family Berycidae; genus Centroberyx; species Centroberyx affinis. The sequence goes on from NW_027279722.1 coordinate 432,185, forward strand.
TGAAGCGGTTTGATTTGCCTCAGGGATCCAAGGAATACAGCGATGTGCAACAGGAACTTCAAAAGACCGGACTCGTGGCAAACATCATCAGTGTATGTTCACAAACAGCAATGAGTGTATCTTCATACCCTCTAAATCATTACTGTGTTTTTAACCGTCATAAGTCTATCTTTAAACTTGCAAAATCATAAGCATACCTTTCACACCCTCAGAATCATTAGGGGAAGTTTACCTTCATCACCACAGAATCATTAGTCTAATTTTAACCCTGAAAGTCAGTATACCTTCATACAATCAAAATAAATACTCTATGTTCACATAAAAAAAATAATGAATTAAAATTGGCAGTAGCCCATAATTAACCATCTTGGACTAACTTTATTACTTTTGAATGGCAGGCTTGACGCAATTGTTATATTTCTTATGATTGGTGGAACTGAACTAGCTCATGGCTCTCACACCCAAAATGCCACTGATCTGGCAAGAATGGTAATCGGTAGTAGTGTTGGGGAAGTTACTTTCAAAATGTAATATATTAGCTATTTATTACGTATTACTCCTTATTAAAAGTAGTGTGATTAAGTTACATTATTACTTTCTGTATATGGTAACTAGTTATATTACTTTAGCACTTTCACGCAAGGCAAGTATGCTTATAAGTCCAACCAGTGGAAGGGTACTGAAAATCGTACACAGGCACAAAATGTTTTTTAACTCTTTATTTAAAGAGATAAAACAACCTCTTCACTCCTATTTAAGAACTTATGACTAGCAGCAAATGTAAACAAAAAATAAATAAGCAAATAAAATAAAGTGCCTAAATGAGGATTAAGTAGCATAATGCCTACAAGCTCACAGTGAGCTCTTGAAAAATAAATTGTGTAGGCAAAATGATTTTCAAAGCTGCTTTTTTAACCCTCTAGACCCCAGTAGAATTCTAGAATATTGGTGCAGTCCACTGACAATTCTCACTTAAATCAACATTTTCTTGCTCACTCCAAACAAACAGCTATATCTCAAAAATCACAATCACAAGTTTTTCCATGTAAAAAAATACAACTTCCCCTTTAATTTGGTACCAAATACATGTCAAAGCGATTCAGGGCGTCTCCTTACTTCAGTGTCAACATTCACAGTATGACAACAAAACAGATCCTTCCTATCTTGGCTAACGATAAGCTTTCAAAATACATACAAAACCTCCAGCGCTTCAACCCACACAGTAAGATCAGACAGTAACAGTCGCCAAACAAATATGGAAAAAGTCGCCCAACTTACAGTATATGGAGAAAAGTCGCCGCAACCCGGTCAGTCCTCCTACCGACTCTTCAGCGCACTGCCTCCCAGAAAACAGCGTCCGTCCGTCGGCGGTGAGAGCCAGGTAGGTCCCGCTGTTCAGTGAAGGTGATCTTGTGTCTTGTTTTATCGAACAAGAACAAGCAATTTCCATCAAAAGACTTCAACTCACAATGTCTTCATAACTTTCCACTACACACGGCGGGTCATGTTCTGTCTCACAGCACAATCTGACAGCTTCCAGAAGGTTTTAAAAGCGTGACGCTTAGCTGGCGAAGCCATTTTTACCTCTGGAGGACTGTCACTACCCGATCTGAGTCGCGCTGTCGCTGACTGATCTAAGTCAACCGTAGATGTGAGTCGCACATGCACGAGCGTAAACGGTTTACGGCACAGACCCCCTTTAAATTTCGGCCATTAGCTCTGTCACTACCACAGATTAATGTGTATCTTCAATTGGAAAGACAAATGTAATCGTCTCGCACTTGAATAGCATTAAGGTTGATGCGGACTCACTAGCCAGCTATAGCTTTTATGTTGCCATGGCCATTTTATATTAATCGCTAATGTTACCGAGTTGGCTAGTTAACTGATGTAGCAAACAAACCCATCATGTTTCACATCACATCAGCCAAAGTGGTGATAAATATAATTCCATAACTGGATACTACTTCGTTTCCAATCATATATGTTCACCAAAGCTAGCTAGCTAGTTAGCTTACTTACTTACTTATCAAATGTACACCCTGATCTCGTAAAAATGTCGTAAAATGGCGCATGCGTGACTCACATCGACGGTCAAAGATTTATTTTCTGTTTTTGGTACCTTTTAAACGATTTAAAAATGATGGGTGATCTTGGGCGCTATAGTGAAACGTGAACGTGAACAGACGAGGGAGCTAAGCGGGGACAGCAAACAAGAAGTTACATCAGACCTACAGTAGCTGAGAAAAAAGACAAGAGGATATTTCGGTTGCTCTTTGAATCATCGCGACCAGTAATATTATTACTTGATTTAAAACAGTAACTCGTTACACTACTTCGTTACTCAGGTAAGTAATAATATTACGTAACTCGTTACCCCCAACATTGATCGGTAGTTATCAAAATTGGCTTCAATCTGCACCTTTGGAGCAAATAACAAAGGCTGCATCTATTTCTTCTCTCCATCAAAAATGTAAGTATGCTGCATGACTGTGTTGGCAGATTGAACGGGTCCAAAACAAGACACTGTGGCAGAGCTACCAGCTCATGAAGAAACAACTGGAGGAGAAGAACAAGCACAAAAACAACGAGAAGCAGCTCTTCCATGGAACCGGCTCCGACTCAATCGATCTCATCAACTCTCAGGGCTTCAACCGCAGCTACGCAGGAGCACACGGTAAGCAAAGCCTTGCATGCTCACAAAACGATAAGTCGTTTATATTTCCTAGTTTGGGATGAAATGTTAATCTATGTAGGACCACATGGTAAAAAAAGCCTTCAACTTAATTTGATACAAAATTGGGAGACTTGGGTGCAGTAAGGCATAAAACACTTCAGATTCACTTTAGACTTTTAGTTCATTTACACATCAAATGAACAGTGTAAAGTGCACACAATGACCAAAAAATCAAGGAGCTTGGGGTTGATTTGCCCTGATACAGGACCCTTTGGTCGTATTGGTTGTTGTCTCTCCCAAAGGGTCCTGTCCTGCTCCATTAAGAATTCTCCCTACAAAAGTTGGAGAGGTCTAAAACAAAACAAAAAAACGTCCAATTTCACTTACCCAAACAGATGTATGTAACCCTTGTCTACTTGCACTGTGCTAGCACGTGCTAGATCTCCTATGCACAAATAAACTTTAAAACATAGTTAAAGACAAGTATACCCAAAATCAGACGCTTCGATTTCTTCTCTGGTACTGTGCTTCCCAGCAATCCGTTAAGGGTTAAAGGTTAAAATGACTCCTTCAAAACAGCATGTCGGATAAAGAATAGAGAAACTTAAGGCAAACACTGACTCAACATTGAAATATAGCAGTGATTCAACATTAGTTCTGCACTATGAAATACCGTTGATCCAACACTGACAGCGGATTGACACCATGTTATTTCTATTCAATCATTGATTTAACATCAAGTTAACATTGAAACAACATGAAATTAACCCTGTTTTTCGCACAACAGGATTCTATGGTACAGAGGCTAGGGCCATTATAGGTGAATTTTCTTTTTACCACAGCCGTGGGGTAATTTTCTGAGAAAAATACCATGTCAACCTCAGCTCCATTCAATCTACGATTAAGCATGGTTTCCAGCTAACAAGTCACCAACTCAAGAAAAGGAAATAAAACCTCTTTCAATTTTCAAATTTTACTAATAATGCAATTGTACAATATGTTGTTTTGTTAATTATGTACTATTAAAAAAATAAGTTTTACTGCTCAAAAAAAGAACAGTTGATTTGTACAAAATTATTTTTCAATACCCTGATAAAGTTTCATAGTGCTCAGAAACTCCCATGATGCAATGATGGTGACCGTGGTAAACACCCATGTTGGTTGAACCCTAGACTCGGCCCCAATGTTTCCTTCACGTCAAAACCGCTGCTGTCGGGAGGGAAACTCTATTATAGTGGTTCCAGAGCACAAACCTGCGAAAAACTTTGATTTTGTCGAGCGTTTCAGAGAGTCTTGTCATCGGCTTGTTCTCTCTATTTTAATAATACTATGCTAACTCTATGTTTTTATTTCTCTAGCTGCAATGTATGGCAATGGATCTTACTTTGCTGTGGACCCTGCCTACTCTGCACGGGGCTACGCCAAGCCCGACGTCAAGAGGCACAAGCGCATGTACCTGGCCAGAGTCCTGGTTGGAGACTTCACCCAGGGGAGAGCTGGCATGATCACCCCCCCCTCCAAAGGCTCTGCAGCTGCAGACCTGTACGACAGCGTCACCGATAACACTGCCAATCCAACCATGTTTGTTACCTTCAATGACATACAGGCTTACCCAGAGTACCTTATCACATTTAAATGAACTCCCATTGTGCAACAAATTTCTGTGGTTGGTGGTGGGGGTTGAAGGTCCAGAGGTTGGGATTTAGTTTAATTTACAGTCTAGTAGTAAAACTTCAATATGTAACAACGGCAAAAACAAAGGCCCTTTCACACCTGTCATTAACCTGCATCCTGGGTGATCGGATTGTGATCGGATAGCGCAAAAACACATAAAATCCAGGTGTAAATGCATTCATTCATTCAGTGCATTGATGATCCGATCATCCAAACCCATCTGACCACATTAGTACCAGAGTAGTGTAAATGCAATGTGTCTTCAATCTACATGTAGGAGCTACACATTAACGGAAATAAGGTTTTCTGCATGGATCCAACCAGGAACCACAAGCAAAACAATCAGCAGCAGGCCGGTCAGACAGTGACATACTGCCAAACACAGAGTCAGGACACTCATGGATGGGGAACAAGTGAGACGACGTGCTTACTGTCAATTTTAAAGGAAGTGAAGTACATGACAATCTGGGGAGGGAAAGAGAAGTCCAATCCCAATGTGAATGCATGAGACGTGTTTTTTTTCAGTAATATTTTTATTCGGGTTTTCAAAATATTTGTATAAATTTGTCCGTATTTAGCAAGTTCAAATTAAACCTGAATATATCAGTTATACAGAAACAAAAAAAGAAGGCAAATAAAATAGATTGAAATCTCCCAATTCTGCCCACCCACTCACCCACCCACTTCTCTATATAAAAAAAATAAATAAAAAAGGGGGGTGTGGGGGTGTATGAGAGGTATTTTAACTGTATTTTTTCCAGTACAAGACGCATGTCAATGCCAGGTGTAAAGAGAGACTAAATGACAGGTTTATACTTTTTATGTTTGGTGGAAATTGGGGAAATATGAAATATTTATTCTACTCTCTTTCTAATATTTCACATTTCACAGCTGTGGCCATTTTCTTGATGTAGTTGCCAACCACTGATGAATGAATATAGAGGAAACATCACTGTCACACTGAATTAACTGATTATAGTTTGAATGAAAACACTGAATGAATACATTGACATTTTGACTTGTAGTTGTTTTCCTTCATCAGGCATTTGGCACATTGGGGGGGTGATTTTTCTTTATTGGCTCTTCAATTAACTTCAATGGGTGATGCTAGCTAGAACTAGTGAGCTAATGGCTACTGCCAGCGGTAAGCTTGTGAGCTAGCTTTTTGCTAGTTGTACTCATTGGTTTCAATGAAGAATGCTAACAGGCTTTAGACTAGCTGGAGTGAAGTGCTTGCTGAAGGAAAATCCACCAGGAAAATTATGACTGATGGCAGTTATTCATATGTGCGGTAGGGAAACTCATTCACACAATCAATAATTCATTAATAAAATGTAATAAAAAACTGTACAACTACTTGTCAATAAATATATTGTTTCAGATGTGAGGTGGTTTGTTATTACACATTGACAAGACAAAGTTGCCTTTTTTTTTTTTAATTTAACCCAATCACATAAAAAATAATTAAAGCACAGGACATAGGCTGCAACTTTGTAGTAATAATGATAAAGAAATGATGATGATTCTTGGCAAAACCCTTAAGGCTGTCTTCAAATAAAGAAATGTATGAGGAAAATATTAATACTATTCATTGTACTGAAACCCTATGCAATTCTTTTGTTACTTTGAAGTTACTTTACATTAATGTTGATATTATTATTATTATTGAAAGAGTTGATTGGCTTATGACTGATTTTAAATCTTTACAACTACATATTAAGAAGCCAGTTACTGTAGAGTGCAGAAACTAAACTGAGATGTGAGGAATGAAGATTCATTATCAAACCCAAAGTGTTTGACATTAAAGATCAGTTGAGATATCCTATAAATAATCTGCTACAATGAGGAAACAACTGTCACTCATTTATAGGACAATGACTGTTGAGCTTTGTTCACAAAGCCAACTAATTGTAAAACACATTCACTAGTGTTTAGACCTTCATTTGTGATTTATCACATGTGGTAGACATATACGCTGCTCACTCATATTTTAATCAGTAAACTTGTTTGAATGTTAAAGATTACATCCAGGTCCAGGTTTATAAACGCGGCCCCATGTTTGGCCCGGTACGAAGGACAGTGGAGACGCTGCACTGCAAAAAACTTCCATCTTAACAAGTCATTTAGCCTCATATTCACCCTTCAAATCTTATTTTTGTTAAAACGAAGAGTAAAATTCTGCCTGTGAGCTGAGATAACTTCACTTGTTTCCAATGCAGCTTCACTTCTTTCAGAATATTCTAGAAATGGGTGTCAGTCTGTTGAAACAAGTCAGAATAAGGCCGATCACTGTACTACTATCAAGAAAATGACACTTAAATTTACAAAATTCTTGAAACAAGTTGATTTGCATTGGAAATAAGTGAAGTTATCTGTAATGCCATTGGCAGATTGTTTTCACTTATTTTAAGTGAAAAATGAAACAAAATGAAACTTTGTTTAATTTAGTCCTGTTCTTATCCTTTTGCACCTGCCAAGAAGACTTTGAAGGTGGGCAGGTGTGACTACTCACTTATTTTAAGAAAATTCAAATTTAGGACTCAATAATAGACTAAACGACTTGTTAAGATGGAGATTTATTGCAGTGTGGTCAGTAGAGACAAGGCATGCATAACCAATTAACTATCTGTCCAGAGTTAGACCGGTTTGGCCTGGTTAAAGACAGACAGATGACAGAAAGGCCAAACCAGGCCAGTGAAGACATCTGTTTGTTCCTCTGTGACTTTAGAGAGAGTTTGGGAGAATATGAGACTCTTTTCCCAAACTTTAATCCCGAACTCTGAAGTCTCATGAAAACTGAGTCAACCTGGCCAACACTTTTTTTCTGAGGACAGACAGCAGAAGTGCCCAGTTTCATTTTCAGGTTTATCTCTGTCAGAGTTTGAGTGTGTGAGAAGTGTTGCAAAAACTAAGAAAGCAAAAAGAAATGAAACCCAGAAAAGAAAGAACCAAAAGAGAAAGACTAGTTCAACAGTTTACTTGAAAATCAGACATAAGTGGAAAAAACAAGGTATGAAGAATAATTAATAAAACTGATATTGAACTGTATACAACAGGGAAAGATTTTTAACCTGCTTGGAGTATCGGATGGGTAGAACTAGAAAGTTTGCAACTAATACACACACACACAAACCTATTCAATGGTAGGGAATTCAAATGGTAGGGATATATTACTGCCTTTAAATGATGAATGTATTTTCAAAACACATTATTGAACAGCTAAATAAAATATAAAATGTGCAAAGAAAATAAAATGTCATTACCTCCGCCAACACAGTTGGACGGCGGTTACGTTTTTACACCATTTCGTCTTTGTCCGTTTGCCTGTTAGCAGGAAATCTCTAAAAGTAATGAAACTTTGTGTAAAGGTTAGTCACAGGGAAAGGAAGAACTGATTAACTTTTCACACTGATTGGCCAAAAGGGGGCGTGGCAGTGGGAGGGGCTTCCCACAAAAAGGCATATCATTTCCAAAGGATTCATGTCACAGCATCAAAGTTTGCTGCCAATCAGCAGACAGAAGAAGAGGCAAACCCTCCATTATTGGACCAATCAAACATCAGCAGGTTCTGCTTAGACAGAACCAGCCTGCTGATTTTATCAAAACTTGGTCCAGTGGTAGAAGGGCAGCACTAATGGAAACTGAACAGATAGAGAGCTGATTGGTCATGTGGTGTTGAGATAATCGGCTAAAATGCTTTAAAGTGTGTAGAATGTGAACAGGCAGATCTCATGTCCCATTCACCTCCAGTCATGAAAATGTGAAACAAGACTTTAATGTGGCATGGAAGAAATTGTTAACTTTTGGTGAAAATCTGTCACATGGAACTGGCATATCTTGACAATTGCGCAGCATTGGTGGAGCTCTGAGCTCTACTGAGTGCCAGTCTTGTTGCAGTCTGTTTTCCGGCAGCTGTGGTCCTCCGTCATGTCAGAGGTGGACAATACTGACTGACTGATCGCTGATATTTAATAGAAGACCAATATCTGCCCCATATATCAACAAATCAATCTACCAGTCTAAGGTATGTAGATTCTTGTCTGTATCTGGTCTACTGTGTTTTCCCAAAAGTAGGCTAATGGAATGAAACAAGCAACGCCTCCACTACTGCAACGTCACTGAGTCTAAACCAGACATGAGAGCCCAACCCCACTGGGTCAGATGGCTGAATAAGTTTACAGGACAAACATACAGTATCTGTGATACTGAAGAGGAAGGAAACACACCCCAGCCCCCCCCCCCCCCCCGCAAACACACACACACCACATTCCAGCTTTGTGAAGTGAAAGCTTTCACTTTCTCAATGACTTCTTAAACAGCAAGAGACTGAATTTTTAGGTGAGTAGAATAAGAGCACTTGAACTACAATGCTGGTTTTAGTGTATTTGTATTCAAATTGTTACGTATAATGGTATTTTTTGTTTTTATCTCCTATGGTATTACTATAACAATCCTATAACATTCCTATTCCTATAGTTCCTTATAGTGTATGATACTCACTATGTTTACAGTGGTATTACTGTACTTAAATTTACAACATATTAATTTATTGGCCTATTGTAGCTGTGTGGTATTTGTATTGTATCCCTTTAAAACTTATTCTAGGTTTACTGTAGTTCTGTTTTGTCAGTGATACATGATAAAAATTGTCTTAAAACAGTTTTCAGTGACAAATGAAGTTACTATGACAGGAAAAGTAATGATGTGGATACATTTGTAACTACTCTAGGAGCTGAAATAATGTTTCATTCAGCTGTAGTCGAAGCAATGAGGGACTAGATTTGGTAACATTTTACATTACAGTTCGCTAGTTAATGTTTAATTATTATCATTCATTAACCACTAATCGATATATCAATTAGCTACTCACTACTTCTAAGCCACTATTACTATGTTGATAAGCAGTGTTGGGCAGTGTTGGGAATAACGCGTAACGCGTTACAAAGTAACGCGTTACTGTAATTACACTACTTTTGGCAGTAACTACTAATGTAACGAATTACCTTTTCAAATTAATAACGCAATTACAATTACTGAAATTTAAATGGGCTCGTTACTCGTTACTGGATTATCCGGTTTATGATCATCCGACTTTACGTGGCGCAAGTGAATCAAAAGACGACCGACCTCCCTGAGACTTTCTTTCTCAAAAGCGACTAGCGACAAATCTGCCGTCTTTTTCTGACCATGGGACCATTGTACTGGGTACAATGATAGATACAATTTGACAGTTGTCGTCCCACACTGTGCCACAGCAACACTAAATAATATAGATATGTGTAATAGAATTGAAGCAGACATTTAAAAGTAACGCAAAGGTTACTTTCCCTAGTAACTAATTACTTTTATTATGCAGTAATTGGTAAAGTAGTTCAATTACTTTTTGAGATAAATAACTAGTAACTGTAACTAATTACTAATTTTCAGTAACTTGCCCATGTAACGGGTGTGCCTGGCCTGCAACAGTCTTGTATCTGGCTGGATGCACATCCGTTAACTTCTGTGTGATCTGCGTTGTGTTCTATGGCTGTGCTGACTGAAGAAAGGACCCGGACCACAAACAGCTACTGGTTGCTCTTTTAATGAAGACTGGATGGTGGTTGTGTCTGTACAAGTCAATAAGACATAAATAAATGCTCTGTAACATGCAGTCTCTTCCACACACGCGGGTCATTAAGCCCCTCCTCTCAGTGAGCATAGCGCGGACTGACATGTTAATTTACACTTTGCATATCATACATGAATACATCTCCTCTTATTAACAGCAAAAGTGCTTTTGAGTAAGAATATGAAAATAAATGAAATAAAATGTATAAATGCTCAATGCATTTGATTACATATGAATTCTAAACATGCTAAATATAACCAGTATATTATGTAAATAATGAACAGACAAAATGCACATACCTGTACAAGTCAATAAAACAAAAATAAATGCTCTGTAACATGCAGTCTCTTCCACACACGCGGGTCATCAAGCCCCTGTCAGCATATAAACACACAGAAATCCCTGTAACACTTGGAAACACGTGTCTACTATAAAACTTGCAAAAGTGCATTTACAAAGTTTATATTCGAATGACACATAGCTGGCATGTTCACAATCTTAAGACTAACATTTATAATTGCATACCGCCACGTTTGCATTGTCTACAAACCAAAATAAATGTTAAACTATGACCAGGAAAATAATACATACCCCCTCTCAGTTAGCGCGGACTGAGAGTGGCGCAGCATTGACGTCAAAAACTGCGACCTCTGAAAGTGACAGTACAGCTAAACACTTCAGTTTGAATAGGCTACAAAACACACCTTGAATGTAAACAAAGCACAGGTTCTTCAATATTTATCAGGATTTGGTGAAGTTTCAAACATAAAAATAAAGATATAATTTCAACCCGGTTACACCCAACACTGCTGATAAGTGATTAAACACTAATTAATGAAACAAGAACAACATTGTAAAAACTGATAGTATAATTAATCATTATGCCACAGTTTATGTATTTATTATCTCTGTGGGAGCCACTGGTAATTATAATGCTAATGAATGAAGAAATAACTTGGGAACATACCAGCAGTTACATGTTAGTTCTGTTAATTACAGTAATCACGCGGCTCCAGTTGCTCCGGCCTGTTCATGTTCAAACATCCTGCATCATCATCATCATCAGGCTCAGCAGTTGTCTTTATGTTTTGAATATTAAGTAATCCTTACTGATTGTTACTTGACCATTACATACTACTCTGTGTGCAGGGCACACATGTTGGAGGTCCACACGCATTACTTAGTAGTACTTAGTAATAATAATGATAATAGTAATAATAATAATGATAATAATAATAATAAAAGTAGGACAACAATTTTTAAAATATTATTATACTATTAGCTTGTTGTTGTTGTAGTATACAGGTATGTATCAGTTTAGGGTATTATTAAGACATATATTATATTATATTATATTATATTATTGTTGATAATATTATTACATTTCTTTGTTGGTTTGTTCTTCATTGCTTGATTCATTCTTTCTTTCACTGAAAAAGCCTCTATTATTGACCACAACATTTGGTTTTACTGTATTTCTACTATTTGGCAGCAGATGGCGGGACAGGCTGAGACCCGGGGGGCCCTGAGGGTCCTGATCCTCTTCAGCCTCCTCAGCCTGACTGAAGTGTTCGGTAAGAGACATTTTAACATCCTGTGTCTTTAAAAGAAAACAAAAATCAACAACCTGAATCAAGTTTAGACTTAGACAGTGTATCTGCTCAATTCAGTGACATAGGCAATAGGAAGCCGAAGTTGACGTCATAACCCTTTGGTTGACTTTCCCCTCTGTCAGTATGGAGGTTACTTCATATCAGCAATCTAAAAAGCATATGGCTTTAATTTTGAAACATGTTGTAGTAAGCACCAACACATCTCATTTGGATTAATTTCACAAAAATCCATTCAGTACTATTTACATGAATGACAAAATTAGTTACTGAACTACACTACCCAGCAGGCTTTTAGCTTGTTTGAATGTTCCATCTCCAGCAAATGGAACAAGCTACGGTAGCTAGCTAGCTACAGGCTGCAGTTAAAAAATGTCTTCAGTTGCTCATGAGGCTGAACTCAGACTGTAGCGAAGTCCCAAACTGTATCTGAACAGGTGAAAACCTGCCATGAGACAGTCTGCTCCCTACCCAGGAGGATCAGCTGCTATTAACAGTTGGTTCATTCGACGTTGTAGTGCTCCATAAAGAAAGACTTTTCTAAAGTTTCTACACCATAAAAATAACAGAAAGTGCAAATGATCTAAAAGCTTATGCTACATAGCGAGCCAAGGTGAATCTCAACACCATTCGTTGCTTTGTTTAGTTGCAGAAGACAGACTACTTTGCGTTAGCCACTTAGCCGTTAGTCAACCATGGGAAGGCTTTGGCCTACGCTTCTGCTCCAGCTCACTATATAGGCAGTTGCTTAGGTCAGATAGCTGGCGGGGGCAGTAGAGTGCCTTTTATTCTATTACCTCCTCCTTGGACAATGCAGTATCATGCTCATCCTCTTTACGGACTTCACGTCAGTTCATTTCCTGTTTATAATGCCTTCTACGCTATCTGTACATTAGCTGTGGGTTTTACTCTTTGCTCTTACTCCCAAGGCAGCGTAACCAAGTGTTTAAGTGTTCAGCAGGAGCAAATGAGGGCATCTAGGGGAGAATCGGGATCGGCCCAGAAACCTTCTGTCAGAGATGATCAGCACCAGGCCTGACTGTAGACCTGACCTAGGCCGCTTGCATTCTTTTGGTCACTACCTAAAGCTCATGACCATAGGTGAGGGTCAGAGCCAAAATCAAGAGCTTTGCTTTCTGTTTGAAAGCAAAGCCGTCTTCACCACCACAGTCTGATACAACACCACATTACTGCAGCCACTGCACCTAAGCAGCAGTCAATCTCACGATTCCTCTTACCCTCATTGGTGAATAAGACCCGAAGATACTTGAACTCCTCCACCTCGGGCAGCTGCTCCCCACTCACCTGGACAGGAGGTGCTGATCCACATCCTGACTGTCACACTCTGCAAAACACTTCAGTGCACAGCAGAGATCACAGTCTGATGAAGCCAGGGGACGACATCCTGACATCTGCAAACAGCAGAGATGCCACCCAAATATCACCAAAATGGCCCAGCTGCACCTTAATACCCCGTCCATGAATATCACAAACAGGAGACGAGACAAGGGGCATCCTTGTCGGAGTGTGATGCCCTCCTTGAACAAGCTTGACTTAATGCCAAGAATGCAAACATAGCTCTTGCTCCGAGTGTATCGGGACCAAATGGCTCGCAGCTGCGGCCCCAGCACCCTATACTGCTGCATCGCCTCCCACAGGACGCCTCGGGGAACAAGATCATAAGACTTTTCCAAATCCACAAAACACAGGATTAGTGAATTCTTATGACCCTTCGATTATCTGACAGAGGGTAAATAGCTGAGTTAATCACTTAAACCTGCAATAAGCGATATCAAACCTTATAACCAACCCTGAAACTAAACTTCAAAACAGAATTTATCCAAGCACTTGCAAACCTATCTGACATTTAGGTACTAGCCCTGACCGAAACCTGGATCCGTCCAGAGAACTGGACTGGCTTTCAGTTGACTCCACTTTCTCCCACACACCCCGTTCCGTTGGGCGTGGAGGTGGCACAGGTGCCCTTATTTCCAAAGACTGGAAATTCACTAAGCTTTCTCCTCTAAGCAATAACTCATCCTTTGAATACCATGCAATCATGGTTACCGCTCCTGTCAAACTATTTGTGGTTATCATATATCGCCCACCAGGGCTACTGGGGAACTTTGTTGTTGAACTGGACATGCTACTCTCAGCCATTCCTGAAGATGGCACCCCACTGATTGTCATGGGGGACATGAATATCTATCTTGACAAACCCCAAGCGGCTGACTTCCTTTCATTACTGTCCTCATTTGACCTCAAACTGGTCTCCACCGCTCCCACACACAAAGCGGGCAATACACTTGATCTGATTGTGACTCGAAACTGTTCCACGGCAAATCTGACTGTCACCCCCTTACATCTGTCAGACCACTTCTTGGTCCAATTCATGGTTTCCTTGCCGGAACATCCTCACGTTCCGCCGCAAATGGTCTCCTTCAGACGGAACCTCCGGTCCCTCACACCGGCTCGGCTCTCCGATGATGTCTCAGCTACCATGCCCCCTCATAAAGAGTTCTCCTCACTCCATGTCAATGAGGCTACAGACACACTCTGCTCCTCACTAGCCGTCTCTCTAGACAATCTCTGCCCACTCTCATCCAAACCTGCTCGTAAAACCCCCACTAGCCCATGGCTCACCGGTGTCATCAGAGAGCAACGGGCGGGACTCAGAGCAGCTGAGAGAAAATGGCGCAAATCCAGTGATCCCACTGACCTCACTGACTATCAAACTCTCTTATCGGCATTTTCCTCCCATCTAAAAAGTGCCAAGACCACTTACTATCAGGAGAAAATCAGCAGCGCCAAGGACGCTCGGAAATTATTTTCAGCTTTTAATTCACTCCTCAAACCTCCACCACCTCCACCCTCAAGCTTGCTCACGGCTGACCTCTTTGCATCCTTCTTTACTGATAAGGTTTCTACCATCAGTAATCAGTTCTCTGAGCCTGACCAACTCAGTCTGCTGCCACGAGCTAACAGGACCTCACTCCTGTCCTTTTCCCATCTCACTGAGGAGCAAGTCTCCAAACTTCTGCTTGACTCTCGTCCCACTACCTGTCCGTTGGACCCCATACCCTCCAACCTCCTGCGGGCCATCTCGCCCACACTTATCCCTGCAGTCACGCACATCATCAACTCCTCACTTACAACGGGTGTGTTCCCCACTGCTTTTAAGCAAGTGCGGGTTAGCTCGCTGCTAAAGAAACCTACACTCAGCCCATCTCAGGTTGATAATTACAGGCCGGTTTCACTACTCATCTTCCTTTCCAAAACACTTGAGCGTGCGGTCTTTAATCAAGTCTCTGAATTCCTTTCTGAGAACAACCTGTATGATCCTAACCAGTCTGGCTTCAAACGTGGACACTCTACCGAGACTGCGCTCTTGTCTCTAGTGGAAACACTGCAATCAGCTAGAGCTGCCGGTCAGTCCTCTGTCCTACTGCTACTTGACCTATCGGCCGCCTTTGACACGGTGAACCACCAAATCCTCCTCTCCACACTCGCTGAGCTTGGCTTCTCAGGATCTGCTCTCTGCTGGTTTGAGTCCTACCTCTCAGGGAGATCCTTTAGAGTGTCTTGGAGAGGGGAAGTGTCTAAATCCCACTGCTTGTCCACAGGGGTACCTCAAGGGTCAGTGCTTGGACCCCTTCTCTTTTCAATATACACCACCTCACTGGGTGCAGTGCCGATATCTCAGCTTGGATGAAGGAACGCCACCTTCAGCTTAACCTGTCAAAGACTAAGCTCCTTGTCATCCCAGCCAGTCCCTCTGTACAACAACAGATCAGTATCCAGCTCGAATCAACTCAGCTCATGCCCACAAAGTCTGCCAGAAACTTGGGTGTCATGATTGATGACCAACTAACCCTCAAGGAGCATGTGGCTTCTGTTGCGCGGTCATGCCGATTTGCTCTGTACAACATCAGGAAGATCAGACCCTACCTGTCTGAGCATGCAGCACAACTCCTGGTACAGGCTCTTGTAATATCACGCCTTGACTACTGCAACTCCTTACTGGCAGGGCTCCCGGCATGTACGTTCAAACCTCTGCAGATGATGAACAACGCGGCGGCGCGTCTGGTCTTCAACCAGCCCAAAAGAGCACATGTCACTCCGCTATTCATATCCCTCCACTGGCTCCCAGTTGCTGCCCGCATCAAGTTCAAGTCCTTGATGCTCGCCTACAAAGCGGCAACCAAAATGGCTCCGACCTACCTGAACTCCCTCATTCAGGTCTATGCTCCCTCCCGCTCACTACGCTCTGCCAAGGAGCGGCGCCTGATGCTGCCACCACAGCAAGGCCCTAAGTCTCTAGCCAGACTCTTCTCTTCTGTGGTTCCCCGGTGGTGGAACCAGTTACCAAACTTCATTCGATCCGCAGAGTCCTTCTCAATACTTAAGAAAAGGCTAAAGACCCAGCTCTTTAGCGAATACCTTCTCACCTAATGGCCCGGGTAACCAAAAAAAAATAAAATAAAATAATAATAATAATATTTTGCTTCTATGCACTCTATGCATTGCCTCATAGCACTGCCTTGTAGCACTGTCTTGTAGCACCTATGTCCTGTTGGACCAGAACTTAGCTTTCTAGCACTTACTCTCGTTGTTCTCTCCTAACTAGAACCTTGCTTGTGTTGTATGAAAATCTCACGTGTAAGTCGCTTTGGATAAAAGCGTCTGCCAAATGTGAAATTGTAAATTGTAAATTGTAATGTGTGCTATGTGGAGATTTCATTGAGACAAAATGATATAAACCAATATCCACACACGGGCCAGCTGTGTTGCTTCACCTCTTTTCTAAGCTTGCTTTCTTGCAGCTTTAAGTTAGTCAACTGATCATTTTGTGATTTAGGCTGATAAAACACGTGGATCAAAACCTTGCCTCATGCAACTTTAATTGTAAGAGCAGTCTTAGTCTAGTGCAGGGTCATCTGCAGGTTATCATTCCAACCAAATACTAAACCTGCTGATTTTGCTGATTAGTTATGTCTCTCTGGTTGAATCAGCTGCTGTAGTGTTTGGTTTGTAAAACCTGCAGACTCTTGGCAGTCCATGGCATATAGTTGCCTATACCTGGTCTAGTGTAAGTGTAGTGCAGGTGAGAATAGTGTGAGTCTATAGGTGAGTCTTTGCAGCATTGAGTACCGTATGGGTGGGTGGGTTCTGGGATGCAGAACTTCCTGCTGATCCTTCTGTAGGTGTCATGGACTTAAGTCAACCAAGCATCAGTGATGAGGAGTCCACTTGATAACCCTGATGACATATCACTCTCACCTTCAGGTTTCTATCTAGGAACTCAGAACACATGTAACAGTTACATCACATCCTGTGGATTGGTAAATGTAAAATGTTTCTCAAATTTGCAGAGCTGCATGATGAGTGGGAGGAGCTGAGCCCTGATATCGCTGCGTTGCACCGCCTCAGAGGACTGCCTGAACACATGTCTCATCAAAGCATCAGGAGTCCTTCAGATTTCTGGTATGTTAGTAAATGTCTGGTTTGGACTGCTCCATAGCACAAAATAACCATAATATATCTGCAGGGGTCGACTAGGTTGATAGAATCAATACCAGTGACTCAGCAATTACTCGGCCAGGTGATGAAATTCTTGCCTTTCAAAATTCACTTTCTGCTGACTTTGCTGGATGCTTTTGTGGCTGGCAAACCTGCAGCAGAACAGACTTCCATGGACATCGATTGCGAGGGGGAAAAAAAACAAATTACACCAGTGTTACATTGATAAAGCTCCCTTCCAGAATTTTCTTAAAATCTAGCATACTTTAAGTGTTAATGGTGAGGCTATCCTTCAGTTTGCATTTGGACTACCGAATGAGCCTTTAAAGCCCCAATCAGCGATCACTGTTGAGAGCAGGTCTCTTGTGGCTGAGCGAAATTACAGGAACACAATTGTTTTGGTTCGCTGTTTATTTATTTACCTTTATTTATTCAGGGTGGTCAATTGAGAGCGGGTGCCCTCTTTTACAATGACGCCCTGACACAATACAATAACAATAAAGCATCACAGAGACACACGATATAACAACACAATATATAGAAAATACATACATGCTCTGAGGGCTAACCCTAACCCTTCAAGAACACTGCGATCATCTGCTGCTGGTTTATTGGAGGTTCCCAACAACAGCCGAAAGAAAATCGGGGATGCAGCCTTTGTCACTTACGCCCCAAATCTATGGAACACACTGCCTATAGATATCAGGGAAGCCAGCTCGCTAAATATTTTTAAAAGAAAGCTAAAAATGTATCTCTTCACTTTAGCCTTTAACTAGCTCTGACTTTCCTGATACAGGCCTGAAACTTGCTTACTGCAAACTTTAACTTGCTTCGCACTTATGCACTGCTGCACTTCTTTTAAAATGTTGTATTTTAGTTGATTTTATGCATTCTATGTACTCTATTTCTTAACTTTATTTTTATTATTATTCAGTGGGTTTTATTTTCCATCTTATGTTATGCTCATTCTATGTCTATTTTCATGCATTCATTCTTTGTTGTAAAGCACTTTGAGCTGCATTTTTTGTATGAAAGGTACTATACAAATAAAGTTTATTATTATTATTATATTACTCATCTCCAAGTAGAGTCAGCAGAAGGTACCATAATTAAAGTATAATCAAAGACAGAAACATTAGTTGATGCTAAGTGAAGTAACTACAGTGGTCGGCAGCCCTTGTTAGCCAAAAGTAACAGGCATGCACAAGCTGTTTGGGCAGTTTCCAAGGCTCCTCGGCTCACAGGCCCTCACTCCTCACCCCTCCTTTTGACTACTGTGAAAGCCGCACCTCAATGTATACAAAACAAAAATGGAGAGAGGTGGATCAGTTATTGAGGTGATGTACAGCATTCATGGATTGGAGCTTTAAGGTAGACATTTTCTAGATGTAAAAGAAATGTGCATTAAAAAGGTAATGAGGAATGTATTTCATCTAGGAGCACATCCATACGTGGGGCCAGTGTTGGGGGATCCATCAGTAGGTAAGAAAGCATTTAGTCGTGTGCAGGTTTATAGAATCTGTGTTTACCGAAGAATTTAAAGGGAGAGAATGGATATTTTTGAATGGTCATTTACATGGTAGACTTAAAGACCACAGTTCACAACTTTTTCTTTTGCTAACAAGAAAATACGGATGGCAGTTATGTGAGTTGAACAGCTGGAGGTTGCGTGCTCAAGGACAGCAACTGATAACACAGCATTTAATGGAGAAAAAAACATCAACAGTCATTTTTCACTTTATTTAAACTTTAAGCACCAAGGAATCTGCAAAGCCGGAGGCACTGAATCATCACTTCACAGGTCGAGAGACTATATTTGAGGCTAGCTTAAAAAACGTACAAAACTATGACGGCGATGCTTCTTGAACTTGCATCAGTCACCCCGTCATTAGAGTGTAAAATATGAAGGAACCTGTGAGGAATATCAGTTAACAACGTACTAGTAAGATTTGTGAAATTATGCTTGGCTACATCATGGCAACGCAGTAGTTTTCAGTGCAATCAGTTGCTGCGTTTAGCATTTGGCTAAAAGACACAAACACCATGCGGCCTCCCAACATCTTTGTTCAACTTTCTTCTTATTAGATGAGATAGACATGAACTAAAGTCAGATTACCATTTCATGAGGTCTTTAACAGGTTTTATTGAATTAAGTGTAATAATTAATCAATGCTATCAACATATTAACCATAATTCTCTTTTAGGGTCGACACTGATCAAAACCCAATGAGTTTGCTGGATGGCTTTCAAGAGTGTGATAACTTCACAACTTGTGTCATTCAAAAGGAGCAGGTAGGTGGTTTTGTACATAAAAATGAGAAGCAGCAATGAGTTTGGAAGAGTTGAAATCAACAAGACCTGAACCCAAATTCATTCACTGATTTATCTTTTGAACTAGCTGATATATTAAAATGATTTGATGGCTATATGTGGAAATCGATAAACCCCTGACACACAACAAAAATGTAATTGCACATGGCCCCAAACAAATTATAGTTCCATAGTTTTCAACGTTTAAAATGTAATATCTTTTTTTTATCAAAATTGGACTTTGTAATGTAAGGCAGTGTTGAAGGAAATACTGTATGTGGGATCATCGGGAGGATTTACAGGTGGTATAATTAAATTAAGATTTTATTCAAATACTTTAAAGATTGTGTTGCTTTTCTGCAGAAAATATCTTATTTCTGAGATAACTTATTTGCTGTTTATTGATATGTACATCCCCCCTCTCAACAAAAAAAACATCACAAACAGAGAAACTGTACAGATAGATTTTTTTTCCACTGTGATTTTTTGTCAGATGCTACCTTGCAATAACCTGATAATTTGATGTATTTACTTAGACATATATATTTTTGTTTCAGGAATTTGATAACTTCTTGGCACACATTGATAAACAAAAGATACAAGACTGGCTGCTAACTGCTTCAGAGATTTCGCATAGCTACAGCAGAAAACTTCTGGTCATGACTGATGAAGAAAAGTCAACGCATGACAGAGTCCGACAGGACTACAACATGGATCCTCGTTATTCAGTGATAGTCAGTAAAGCCTGTCTACACAATGACTCATGTCTACCAGAAGCAGACAGCTACACAGTGGTGAAGATATTTGGAAGTGTTTCAGAAGACGGACAAACTGTTTATGGTTACTCCGGCTCATCACTAGCAGAGCTAATCTTAAAACCATCGCTGGAAGCAGCACCGGTTTTCTCCCTGGATGGCAACACGACCACAGCCTTTCAACATGACTTCATTCGCGGTTTTATGCTCCATGGCATTAAAGCGGTCTTGGAGACTAGCCAGGACGATCAACAGCTTTACCAAGTCATGAATCAAATTAATGAAACCGATTTGGTTTCGAGGTACCGCATTCCGAAGAGACCAGTTGATCACACCACGCAGTATGACAACCAGCAGATCCTCATAATGGAAGACGATCCTGTTGTTAGAAAAGCCGCAGCTTATCTTTATGAGAAGCACCCTGCTGTCAGTTCTGTCTACGTTCTTGATGAGCATCAAAACCCCAAACTGATTCATGGTGACTCGGTGCCTCTGTCAGAGGACAGCCGACTGGTACTCGTAGGCCACGGGACGAGAGACGACACAGGAAAGGTGAGACTGGCAGGGTACAATGCCAAAGATGTGGCTGAAATCATTGGACGAACCTTCAGAGTCGGCGACCAAATCAAAACGACAAGTGTGGTGGCCTGTGAGGTTGGATCAGATAAAGAATTCATCGAAACCCTGTTGAGAGAGATCCATGAGACTGCCCACATCGAGACAGAGCTTCACCTGAGGGACACTGTGCTCCAGGTCAGGCACACAGGGGAGAAAATCACCCAAGAAATAACCCCAACTGGACTGGAGTGGAGACATAAAGATGACAGTAAGAAAGTGGTGGCAACCCTGGATAGGAATGGAGATGTAATCATTAGAAATCAGCCAGGCAATAAAGGAGAACCCATTTTTACCAATGAAAAAAACATTCTAGTTAATCAAAGGCCAAAAAATCGTTTTCTGGAGTACAGAAAAAACTGGCCAAATGATCCACGGACATTTATTGATGCTGATGTTTTTAAAACATTGAATCAAAATGAGGCTGTGGATATAAAAAATGCCTGTGATGAACTTGGGGCACTGACCTGGGGAATCTTTCACTCAGACCGTCCCCGCCCCCGGAGAATTGATATCAACAACCTACAACAAATTGGAAATAAATATGTAATTGGAGAAAAAGAACAAAGTGGTAACATAAAATGGATAGTAGATGACCATCAACTAAGAGATGTTCTTTCTAACTGTTATGAGATTACATCAGGGAAAGATGTTTTGAATGTTATTCGTCACTATGCAAAAACTGGAGAAAATAAGCCCACATACTTGATGGTAAATGACTGGATATATGTGGTTGATCCCCAAAATTTGTATGTGTATCCAGTTGGAAAAAAGCTTGACAACAATCAAATACAAAGTGAGGATAAAATTAGTGAAGTTAAAGATTGTATTATTGAACAAATAGACAAACATAAATACAGCGACATACAAAAAAACATTCTCACTAATAATGTAGAGAACGCCAAAGAGAGTTATGTTCAATATGTGAAAGATACTTTTCGAGGTGAACACACAACTCGCCCATCTCTGTCCACCGAGGCATGGTACAACACATACTTCACAGCATCAATTATATCTGAGTCTGCCAGAAATTTCCGGACATTTCCTCTGGTCCTTATGGCCCTGGATATGGTCCAAAGCACAGACAATAATATCAGAGAGAAAGGATTAAATTTTTTTTCAACGACCACCCAATGGCAAAAGGGAACACTTGGATTGACCCAAGCAGGCGCGGGTTTAGTGGCTCATCCACACCCAAAGGCTCTAGCAAATTAAACAATTACAACAACCCTAGGAGTCTACGACAATTAATGAAAGACCTTCAAAACCTGATAAAGGCAGAAGCCAAAATTTTCAAATCATGGTCAGAAACAAACAACGATGTAGTTTCTCGCATTTCTGACATTGCAGTACAAAATGGGGTATTTGAAGCAAATTCACTTGAACAAAGTAATTTTGAAAGTGATCACGATAATTTAAAAAAAAACATTCAACAACAGCCAACATCGTCTGGAAATAGTGAACAGACACCAACATCTGGCACTTTAGGAGGCTCGGATGATGGCGATGTAACGTTGCGAGACTTAAATTCTGCCTCAGAATCTGAAAACTCTTTCAAACTCGCATCATATTACTCGAGAGCATCAGCATCATTTGCTGAAGAAATCCACAGTCAACTGAAGGCAAAATATGGTGATAATTTGTCAGGACTACACCTCAAGGAGGGCAGTGCCAGGATAGAGAATGGACAATTCATATGTCAACTGATATCTGAGGACATTCATGCCGAACCTGCTGAGTTTAGGGTCGACTTAGCTCCCGAGGGCCAACAGTACAATGAAAAGCTGTTGAAGAGCATTGAAGCAGCAGTTCATGACCTGGAGATGCAGGGTTCACTCTCCTCCCATCAAGTCAATAAGCATGTAGAGCATGCTGGGACTGCTGTTGGGGCACTGGGCCTCATGCTAGGGATGAAAGGAGCTGTTCGTGCTTTTGAACAGGGAGACATTAAGGATGGTGTAATAGCATCTTTGCAGACAGTACATGGAGTAACAGGTATGACAATGGCTTTTGTTGCAAAACAAGCTTTGTCTTCAGAGACCAGGGTCGCCAAAGCAGTAGTATCAGTCATGGAAAGCCCTGCAATGAAGGCCAGTATGAAAGTTATACCAGTAGTGGGGATTGGATTTGGAATATACAACATTGAACAAGACTTGGAAAGAGGTGACACGTTGGGAGTTATTGATGCAGTCTTAGATATTGGAATGGTTGAATTGGATGTTATTGAAATGGTTCAACCTGAACTGGCACCATTTATAGCGCCTATAACCGTGGCTCTATCTGTAGTCCGAATGACCATTGATGATATCTATATGAGCATCCAGAATGAACTTCAGAGCCTCCCAAAGGATGCAGGAGTTTTGGATAAAATACAGGCTTTTTTTGTTGGCTTTGGGAAAGGCCTTTTGCACTTTGCAATTCATGTGGCAAGCATTTTTTACGATTGGCATTATGAGGAAATTGAAGAGGGACATAGACTCGTTGCACAAATATCAGACTATCACAAGTATTATACAGTTACAAAGGAACAGGATGGAACGAGTGCCATTGATTTTAGTGGTGGTGACTCTTCTTGGAATGGAGGGGGTATAAGCTTTTGCCTTGCAGACCAGGGTCAGTCTGAATTCTGCATGGATTATTTTGTATCTAGCGATGAGAGTTTTGGGAAAAGATGTTGGAATATTGATACTCAAGGGAGTAAGGATATTATTCTTGGCCTAGGAGAGTCACATCAGTTAGAATACAAGACACTACAGAAAAAAGTTCTCATGTTCATACCAGCTGGCTCTGTGACAGTGGTTTCAGGTTATGAAGCCGCATCATATTCAAGATACGGGACATACAAGGGCAATAGAGAATCAAATCGTTTTTTTGCTGTTCAGAAAGCAGAGGACAAACATGTGATTGAAATCATGTTAAGTTACTATTACCAGCTTTATGGTGAACCAGGCGATGACACATTCTTTCTTGGTCCCCAGAAAAGCTATGTAGAGGGCTCTGGTGGCAAAGACACCTATATTATTCCTGACAAAGGAGGGAAAACCATCATCAACAACTATGATCCTGCCAAATCACCAGATACACTTCATTTTAGTGTTGATTACAGTCAGATTTCTGTGTCTAAATCGGGAAATGATGTTGTTTTAAGGTACGAGGACAGCCACACTGTAACAATACAAAACTGGTTTTTAGGGGAATTATATCGCCACATGAACATGATGTCAGGAGATGGAGTCTTGTTTGAGATTTCCTCCATGGTGATTTCCTCTGTCAAGCTAGTGGCCAGAGGAATTAACAAAATGTCTACCAACCATGGTGGGACAGTGGACGCATCACAGCCACTCCTACATACTGTTACAAACATTTTTGGATCTCTGTATGATGACACACTAATAGGAAATGGAGAAAAGAATTTGATGGATGGAGGGGGAGGTCGAGATCGCTTGATTGGTGGAGAAGGAGAGGACATATACATGGTGAAAGACAGAAAAAAATCTTTGGTGTTGATTGAAAATTACTCCAGAGACAATGAAACAGACCTGGCCATGATTGAAGCAAACCTCCACACCTTTAAAGTCAGGGTGGAAGATGATGATCTCATTCTGAAGCCTTTTTATGATGATACAGTTGATGAATGTGAAGTGACTTTAGTGAACTGGTTCCGATCAGAGGCAGACAGACACTTGCTTGTCATCACAAAGGATCTGGTCACTTTCGCGATCTCGGATAACAAGGCTGACTGCATAGAAACTGATCCATTCACCAAGTGCATAAGAAGTCACAGCATTGACTACAGTAGCTCCCCATCTGCTCTGGTGGTGGACCTTGAGAAGGACGAGGCCTTCCACAGCGTGACAGAGGTTCGAGGATCCAAGTTGAATGATGTCATCCAAGGGAATAAGGAACGCAACACAATAGTTCCAGGAGGAGGAAGTGATTTTCTTCAGGGAAGGGGAGGAGGGGACTGGTACGTTGTCACACCAGGCCAAGGAATAAAAACCATCAACAACCAATCACCAGATCTGGCCACCGATGTCCTCTTCCTGAAAGAACAATATCAGTACATAACATGTTCTTGTGAAGGACAGCATGTCATACTATCGGTAAATGGCACAAAAGATGTTGTTTTACAGGACTGGTTTTATTCAAGGAGGAATCAGCACCTGCAGATCCAGACCAGTGATGGAATAACATTTGAACTAATGTCCAACATCAGCAGCTGTGGCGGCTCTTTAAAGCTGCCCGTAACTGTTGATTATAGAAACCAGGAACCTAGACCGCTTGATTCGCTCCAAATACAACAGCAGACATGGTCATTTGATTCAGAAGAAACAAAATCAGCAAAAAAAGAAGAAGAGGACAATTTTCACAAATTTGACAAGTGTTTCAGATATAGAAGCAGAGAATCAGAGATGGTCTTCTGTGGCCTCCAGGGCCTGGCGATGATGATGAATCACGCTGACTCAGTGATAGAAATGTATGGATCTTCTGGTTTTGACATCATGGTTGGAAACAGCAAAGGGAATTTGCTGGATCCTTACACTGGAGGTGCACTGATGGTTGGGGGTGAAGGGAAAGATACTTACACTGTCAAACATGGGTATGGAAATGACATGATGATTGATAATTTTGCAGAAGATCAAAACCTAGATACTGTGTTGGTTGATATGGATTTCCTTAGTGGTGGCCAAATCACACTGGATGGGGACAAGGAAGATCTGGGTGTGACAATCACTACCAAAGGAGACAACTTTACATTCACTCTGCTCAACTACAATTATGGTCCTAAATATCAGCACCTAAACTTTCAGAGCTCTGATGGAGTACATTTTAATTTAAAATTTCTAAACACAACAAGAGGCGTCCCTCTCCTTCAGATAGAAGCTTTCAAAGTGACTCTGACAAACACACAAACACAGGTTGACTGCCGCTTGGATCTTAACTCTCAGAGAAATCTTTCAAAGGTACACACAGTGCAAGGTTGTCCCTCGCAGTCCAATCACATCCTAGGTAATGATCAGGACAACGCGCTGATTGGAGGTTGGAAGGATGATGCCTTGGAGGGAGGTGAAGGAAATGACACCTTGATAGGAGGGAACGGAAATGACATTCTGATTGGCGGCTTGGGAGACGATACTCTTCACGGAGAGGACGGAAATGACACCATGATGGGAAACTCCGGCCGGGACGTCTTCATTCCCGGACCAGGGGCTGACCTAGTGGATGGAGGTCCAGGCAGAGACACCGTTGTGTACCAGGGCGATCACGACAAGGGTGAGGGGGTTTACGTCAACCTGCTGAGCGGAGAATGCCGTCAGGCTGATGCCGAGGGGGACGTGTTGAAGGATGTGGAGACTGTGATCGGTACCATCTACTCCGACATCTTGGTGTCGGGTTACGAAGCTGCCCTCCTCAAAGGCTCGGACGGCAACGACATTCTGGTGTCCACCGGTGGAGATTACCTGATTGGGGGTGACGGGAATGACATCTACATGTTGGCTTTCCACCAGGGCTCAGTCACCATTGACAACTGTGCAAAGGACAACGCCACAGACGTTTTGTACTTGCGCCCTGGATCTTCACCTGTGTTCGACTGCCAGCTTTTGTCTGACAGAGTTCTCCTGACTTTTCATGGACTAAATCAAACAACTTCTAAGATTACGCTGCAAGGCTGGGTCAGTGATGAAGACGAGTGTGGTCATCTGATGCTGGTTTTCAGAGAGGTGGAGGTGTCAGTGGACAGGCTGTTGGACGAGTGTCAATTAAGACAGAGAGCAATATTCTGGTCATCAGTCATCATTTGGGTCATCGGCGTCAGTCTCGTTCTCTTCCACGGTATTTTCATGTTACTGATGTGTAGACAAATAATTAGAAGGGTGTGTCACCGAAAATCAAGGAAACAAATAGAAACACATGTCAGTGAAGAATTAGTTGCCATGAGGGCTGATGCCATGTAGAGTTCAGATGTATTATAGTTGAAATTCTCCTTTAAATATTTCTACGAGTACAATAATATTTTATAGTCATTGATCTTTATTATTAGTGGTTATCAGTCACTCATCAGTATTATGTTATTTTACTGTATTATCATCTTTTAATAGTGTGGACAAATGGTGCTAGCAGTAGGAACTTGTTTTCTAGAATGGTGCCTGGATTTCAGCCCAGGCAGCACTCCCAACCTCCAGACCACGGCCTGTAACCCTAACCCTGGATGAAACTTAAGAGTAACTTAACACCAAACCCAAATCCATGTAAAGCCGCCACCTCACTTGACCCCAAAGATCAGCCAATGGCAGATGGCAATTTCTGTAGCATGATTTTTACCTTTAGATGTCAGGCTGTATACAGGTTTGGGTTTGGTGTTTAGTTAGTCTTTAACAATCAACTGAAGCTTATTCTACTGTTGCACTCACAAATAACAAATTTCCATGGTTTTCAAATCTTGAAGACATTGTTAAATACAAGCATTCGGATGATGTAACGAGTTTGCAATAAATATTTTGTAAGTGAATTTGATAGTGGTCGACAGTTTGAGGAATGAACTCCTATTGTGCTAAGAGTGGTATGAGGCTCACATCAGTAATGACTGTCCTTTAAGTGGAAATCTTACAGTAATTATAAAAAAGGAAATTGATTAATTATTAGGTTTTTAGATTATTAGGTTGTCAAAATGTTAATCTACTATGACTTTTTTGGTATATGATGAAGACTGAATTTAAAGGTCAATTAGCATAGTTGAATGTATTTGCAGGGGGGCAAATAAGTGGGAGAAGGTTTTTTGTAGACTTCTTTCATACTGATTTAAATGCCTGTTATGTGATTACATTTCTATTGTAGGCATTTAGCTGATGCTCTTACTCAGAACAACTGATATGAAAAAATGGAGGAGTCAAAGATTTTTGCTTTCTGAGAAGTGAATTTCTGGTTTTATTTTAATGCAAATATGTCAGAATGTTTTTTAAATTCACATTTAACTGTAATCATCTTTAGATTTGTGATCGTAACATGAACTTCACTGAAATTGTACTAATCATTTTAAGAATCCTTCATGATTATTCTTGCAAATAAAAACATTATTTCAACTATTATTTGTGTACAAATAACTTTTTTCAGAGGAATAGGACCTCATTTGCAAGCTCACTGCAGAACCCTACTTTATATATGTTTATATATTCTTGCAACAGTAACATCACTTTTGTAGCAGTGAAGTTGAGATAATGAAATGAAGATTTACTAAGTTGTTATGGCTAATTTAGTAATTCATCGATGAGGACATGAAGAAAAGATTGTTTTAATTGGACATCTGGATCCTGACATGATCTGTGAGGTTAATTAAACCTTTATTTAACCAGGTGAGTCCCATTGAGATTACAAGATCTCTTTTTCGAGGGAGCCCTGGCCAAGATAGCAGCAATACAAAGTTTCAAACAACATACAAGCAACATTAAAAGCATGTAAAACAAAACATACACACATGCAACTCGTAGAATCATACGTCTAAAAGACGGACAGGAGGAAACAGGTCTAGCTAAGGAAGCAAGTGCAAGTTCCAAATGAATTTGCCTCCAAACCCTTCACTACATTTTTGAATGCCCTAATCGGGATCAGCACATCAAGCTGCAAATCTGTCTGCAAGTGGTTCCAGGCTGCAGGGGTGGAGAACATAAAGGCCTGTTTGCCAAGTTCAGTGCGAACCTTAGGGACAGACAGTAAGAGGGTGTCATTAGAGCGCAAACAATAATTACTGGTTTTGAGTGAGATATACTCACACAGGTAAGAGGGGAGCAGCCCGAGGATGGACTTGTAAATAAATATGTACCAATGCGTGAGTCTGCGCAAGGCCAATGAAGGCCACTGAACTCTGGTATATAGGGTGCAATGATGAGTGAGAGCTTTGCAGCCTGTGACAAACCTCAGAGCGCTGTGGTATACAGTATCCAGCCAATGCAAGCACTGGGCAGAGGCGTGCATGTACAACAGATCGCCATAATCAAGCAAGGGCAGGAACGTAGCCTCAACCAATTTTTTCCTGGCAACAAAGGAAAAGCAGGATTTATTTCTAAAATAAAAACCTAGCTTAAGCTTCAGTTTCTTTACTAAGTTTTAAGCTTCAGTTTCTTTACTAAGTTTTCAGTGTGAAGTTTAAAAGTTAAACGATCATCAATTAAAATACCTAGATACTTGTATTGTGACACCAATTCAATCTGACTGCCCTGCAAGGTTACAATGTCAGGAAGAGGAGCTAATGTCTTTCTGGCATTAGAAAACAACATCAATTTAGTTTTTGCAGCATTCAACACAAGTTTCAGACAACTTCAACAACCGTGACTCTACAACACCAAAGGCAAACTGCAAATACTCAAGTGATTGAGCAAGGGTGGCACCGCAGCAGTAAATGACAGTATCGTCGGCATAAAAATGAAACAGCGCATTAGGAACATTTTGACCCGGGTTGTTAATATAGATAGTAAACAAAGGTGGAGCCAAAACAGCAACATGTAGTACACTGGAGGAAGTGCCATCAAATTTGACACATTGTGTCCTTTCAGAGAGGTAATTTTCAAACCAGCCAACAGCCTGCTCAGACAACCCAATACTGAGCAGCCGTTGCTTCAGGATGAGGTGGTCAACTGTGTCGAAGGCCTTCGAAAGATCAATAAAAAGAGCGGCACAGGTTTTTTTGTGATCCAGTGACTCAATTATATCATTGACAACCTTTAGGGATGCCGTGATGGTACTGTGTTATTTTCTGAAGCCAGACTGGTACAATGAAAGGATATTATTAGCGTCGACAAGACGGTTAAGTTGGAAATAGGCCTATAATTGTTTAGTGATGTAGGGTCCCCCCCTTTTGACAGAGGGACAACATGGGCAGATTTCCACATTTTTGGGATGACATTTTGAGAGACAGTGAGGTTAAAGATGCTTGATAAGGGTTTAGCAATAGAATCAGCTGTAAGTTTAAAAAAAATATGGTTCCAGATTATCTGGACCTGCAGGTTTTTTGGTGTCCAGTGAAAGAAGAGCTCTGTGAACTTCATCAGCAGAGAAGGGAACAAAATAAAAGGACTGACCCTCAAAAATACAATCAGCAATCATGTCTGAGGAAGGCAAGGTTTTTAAAGGCAGGGACTGGTTAAACAGAGAACCAGAGGCAATGAAGTGCTCATTGAAACATTCCAGCATAGCAGATTTATCAGAAATGGATCTGGTGTCCTTGACAATGCAAGGAGGCAGTTCATTTCGAATATCATTGGCCGAAATAGATTTGATAGCTTTCCAGAATTTCTTGGGATTATTCAAATTGTTAGTCTCAAAACTGAAACTCGTCTGGTAAATGAAGTGAAACGATTGCGTAGTTGCCTAAAATGGAGCCAATCGGCCTCAGTCCCTGTTTTCCTAGCCTTCGCCCAGGCCAAATTTCTCTCATGGAGTAACTTAGCCAGATCAGGGGAAAACCAAGCGTTGTCTCGTCCCTTCACTCTAAACCTTCGTACAGGAACATGTTTATCCACTATATGCGAAAACCAATTTTCAACATCATCAATAAGATCGATTTTTTCCCAGTCGTGGTAGAATAGATCATGTAAGAAACCTTGTTCAGAAAAGTGTTTCATATCTCGTTTTATAACAAAGCGAGGCTTGGACTTGGGAATTTTGGCGTTTCTAATTGCAGCAATTACACAGTGGTCACTAACATCGTTTGCAAAAACACCAGTCTCAGAGTACTTGTGGGGAGCATTAGTTAAAAACAGATCAATTAAAGATGATTTCTCTGGGTATTTGGGGTTAGGGTGTGTGGGGCACCCGATAATTTGGGTAATATTTAGTGAGCTACAGAGATCTTTAAAACTGTCAGATATAGATATCCCAATTTAGGTCACCTGTCAGAATGATCTCGCTGTACTGCAGCTGTGATAGTAACTGCGAGAGCGTTGGGAGTGCATCAGCAACAGCCGACGGCGGTCTGTAGCACCCAACTATAGTGAAACAAAACCCTTTAGATATCTCAATATTTAGGGCCAGAAACTCCAATTGTTTGCCGACAGATTTAGAGAGCACGACATTCACATGAAATTTGCTCTTTACAAAAATAGCTACCCCACCCCCTCTCTTGGGGCGATCAGCTCGATAAACATTATACCCGCCAATAGAGATAACTTTATCCGTAATAGATTTAGTGAGCCAGGTTTCAGATAGGACAATAACGTCGGCATCAGTTGATTTAGCCCAGATACATAATGAATCAATTTTAGGGAGCACACTACGTATGTTCAGATGAATAACACCCAGACCAGATCTGCACTTAAAGTCAGCCGGAGTATTACAAACCTTAATGTCAGTGTCAGCTGGGCCAGGGTTAGGCTGCACATTACGACTCATTTTTAGAATGTATCATGTTAACAAAGTCAGCAAGAGAATTCTCAGAAAACACAAAACAGCTTTTCAAAACAGAAAGGCACAGAAGGCGAAGCAAGTCAAAGGAATTGAAAAAGTCCGCATGGGGATGTCTCGGCATCTGCCCGTGCAGTTCATAGGGGAAAGTGCTAGTGAGCGCGCTTGGCACGACCGGCGGAGAGTGCTCCTCCCCTGGTACACTCTCCCGACGATGGACGGTTAACCCATAGTTCCAGAGCGAGAGCGCAATAAGCAACGCAAAAGGAAATTTCATTATCAGTACTGCAATTCAGTTTGCAAGGTTGTGATATAGTTCGATTTGTGAGGCGTTTCAGTAAAAGTGGTTCGATTTGTGAAATAGTTCAGGTCAGCTTATGGGGGAGTCCAGTTTGTAAATGTAGCCTACGTGTGAGTGTGTGTGTGTCGGCTATGGAAGTGGGGAAAGGGGAAAGGAAGAGAGGCACCTGAGTCGGAGGTAGGCCAGCAGCAGAGCAGCGAGCACACAGGGAGGAAGCCAGCAGCGGAGCAAGCAAGGGGAGAGCCACGCGGAAGAGGAGAGGCACCCGATCCGATAGGCCCCAGGATGCAGCACAGGCCTCAGTGCAGGTGGATAGGCCCCAGGATGCAGCACAGGCCTCAGTGCAGGTGGGTAGGCCCCAGGATGCAGCACAGGCCTTGATGCAGATGGGATAGGCCCCAGGATGCAGCACAGGCCTCAGTGTAGATTGGATAGGCCCCAGGATGCAGCACAGGCCTCAGTGTAGACTGGATAGGCCCCAGGATGCAGAGCAGGCCACAAGGTAGGTGAGGTAGGGGGGCCTCGGGAATACAGTGGTTTGGGTAGGAGACTCTATGGAAATGATTCCAGCCAGAGAATCATGGAGAGGATCACGTGGCTTTATTTTCACATAGAAGGTTATATGTATTTCTCTGTGTAAGTGTAGGATGTGTGTGTGTGTGGTCTGAAAATAAGGCAAATAAAGATATTACAAAGTGGTCTACATTATTTAGTAATAAACCAACAATAATAATTCTATTACTGCATTAATTTACAAGGGCTAAACAGCTAAAACCACATTCACTGAAATTAGGAAATCAATCCACCAACTCTAATATGACATAGGCATATTACAGGGTTAATAAGCCGAAATACAAATAAAAGTGAAAGACAATTATGTCTACATGCATAAACTCAATCCAACTGCAGTGTTAGCCATAGACATAGACACATGTAAAAGCAACTGCCAATTAACCAAATCAATTAAGCAGACAGAGAGACAGAAGCCTCGTTAAAATGTTGAAATCTAAACTGTCAGTTTCTCCACAAATATAAAGATAATGAACATTCCTGAAAACTATGAGCATTAAAACAACATGTGAAAGGACTTACATGGTTTCATGAACGCACACACTGAACTTGAAGAAGAAACAAAGGTAAATCCACCTGGAAGGCTTCTCACTGCAGGAAACAATTAACAGTCAATTAACCGCATAGCTCCCGATGCGCGAGTCCGTGGCTCTGACGTCATGCCGGGAACGCGGACAGGCTTTTCTACATGATCAATCAAATTTATATTCTCTATAAATGTGTTTCCCTGGCAGTGTGTCCTCTGTTTGTCCTCGGTAGACGTTGTTTTCCATGAAAGGAAATTATCATGGGAGAAATTTTCTTAATGGCTCGTTCATTATTGACCATTCTGTTACTTTACCCAAAGAGAGACAATTTTGATGGAGCTTGGAAGAGCTTTTGATGGAGAAAGAAAACAAATGGAAAAGAATAACCAATTACCTTCTCATTGATGTTTTTCATTTTTTCTCTTGATCAGACCTTTACGGGCATTTTGATCCTTTTTGGGGGCTAATTTTATTGAACTATGAAATAATACATTTGCGCTGCATATTGGCAAATAAACACTCAATTTGTAGCACTAAGATTAGTTTGAACTTGTTTCCCACTGCTGGAAACTGGCAGCAGGAAGTTCCAGAGGACTCTCTGTCCTTCTTCACCCTCCTGTTGAGTTTTTTTTTTTATTTTTTTACCATGTTTGTTGTTTTTGTTGTTGCTGCAGTGCTTTGTATTGGATGACATTTTCTTCTGCTGGCTGCGTGGTTCCAACATTTTCAACTGTTTGGGGGTGCTCATGTTTTCTGACCAAAAACCGCTCCGTTTTTCTCTCCCAGAATGCACTGCAAAGAATCGTCATGTCATAGTCTCCTACGCATCACCTACTACCATGGATGTATTAAACTCGGGACAGTAGGCGCATTCACGTATGAAAACATGACGACTAAATTAAAAAAAAAGTGAACATGATGAAATGCAAAAAGCGTACTCCTAACTATTGGGGGTATTTTTTGTCCCTTTATTTTCACTTTCACTGGAATTGGGTGAAAAAGGTGCGAAGGAGGTCACACCATTCGTCCCCTGCGAGACTGCATGGGTCTAAGCCCCAATGAATCCCTACCCAGTCCATTGTCCAACCCTCCAACCTGAGGCTGATCCCCGACCTGGGGAAACCAGGGGACGTGAAGGAAGGAGGAGTGGCAGGAACAGTCTGTGCAGGCAGCGGCAGTGTGTATGGCTTCAGTCTGTCATGATGAACAACTTGGGCTCGTTCCAGTGAGTCCAGGGGGTTGAGGATACGGTACGTCAGTGCAGCTTCACCACCAGAAGCCAAACCTAACCCTCTGATTGCCCACTGACTTGGT
This sequence comes from Centroberyx affinis, assembly GCF_046629955.1. NCBI lineage: Eukaryota > Metazoa > Chordata > Actinopteri > Beryciformes > Berycidae > Centroberyx > Centroberyx affinis. The sequence continues at coordinate 466,061 of NW_027279722.1, forward strand.
ATGAGTCAATGGGTCCTATCCTGACAGATCAGGAGTGGAAAACAACATTTTGGGGTCTTCGTAAACCATGGCTTTACATTACAAAGCCTTTGGACAATAATGCAGAGCTTTACTGCTAAAGCGCTATAGATAAACTGAGGGGAACACTCACTGTGACAGAGCCATGTTGACACCTTCAAAACTAATGTTTAGGTTATTATAGGGCGAATTTTGGGGCTTTGGTAAATAAATAAATGACAAAGCCCTTCGACTGCAGGGCAGTATGTAAAGTTAGTGACAGCATCATCATGTATCAGGCTCTGGCTCAAGGGCCCCCTGAGCTCTTGGGCCCCTGGGCCTGTGCCCGGTTGGCCCGTTCAGTAATCCACCCATGACTATATCTTGCCCTACAGCAACTCGGAGGGACACAGAACCTCGCATACAGAAGCACATCGCGAACAGTCTGTTACAATATGTTAGTTACATTCCATGTCTACATTCGACCAGTTTTATCAGGTGGTGCAAGTTAATTAATATTGACGCTATTTTACCAATTAATCCACGTGCAGAAGTTAAATTTTTTGGCCACTAGATGGCGATTTTAGACTGTAGACATTAAACTGGGAGAGTCACTCCCCTAGGGAATAAATCAGTGATGTTTCTTTATTGCTTGTGATTAATCTGGTGTTAGGTGTCTGAGTCAGTAGTGTACAGCTGTCAATGCCCATTATAAGAATGGTTATTATTTGATTGTCATTATCATTATTATTTGGTATAATGTTTATGTTAATTTAATCTGATACAGGCAATGTAATGTACAGTCTATTTCTATGTCTGACTTTCAGAACCATATCAACCATCTGCCAACAATAAAAACCAGTAAACATCCAAAAACTCCATCATTCATTTTCTAACGGACATCCGAGGGGAATGCAAATCTGCCTACCTGAATCAACCCTAGCTCAGAGTAATTCAGCCCATTTTACAAACACACTATCTTTTAGGGTTAACAGCTCTTTAAGGCAGGGTGTGTATTATTTTTTTCCTCAAGGTAGATATGTAATGGAATAAAACAAGCACCTCCTCCACTACCACAACATCAAACCAAACCAGTTCCACCACCAAATCCCAGAAAATACCATTCAACTTTCACAATGATTTCTGAAAGTGCACTGGATTGAACTTGTAGGTAAGTAAAATAAGATTAATAAAACTACAATGCTGGTTTTAGTGTATTTGTATTCCAATTGTTAGCCATATTTCATGCAAATGTAACATAGAACAGGCAAGGAAACTCTTATAAAAGTATTACAGGAAGATTATTGTGATTTTTCATTCAGTTTCTACCAATATTGAACACCACATTGGACTCTCATAATGTTTAAACCAGTTGCAACAGGTTTGGTGGCTGATTTGTTAAACAGAAAAATTTGCCATAATGCTGCAGTCAGTGCCTGGATTTCACTGCAAATGTCCCTATAATATTCCAGTAATATTCCTATACTGATTTATATTTTGGTGGGACGGTATCGTGATACTAAATTTTGGATATCGCCCAGGCCTATGTAGTGGTTGAAAACCAAGACTGAAGTGTATTCGAAATGCTGGTCAAGAATATACAAAGCTGGGAGTAGATCAGTGATTCTAAAATCTTGGCTAGACAGGATAGCTTTGAGATAGGTCTGTAATTATTTAAGTCAGTGGTACCACCACCCTTATGTAATGGTACAACATGTGGCACTTTCCACACAACATGAAGAACATAGTGTATCAAAAAGATGTCCTGTCGAGATAGAGTGACGGTTAAAAGCATCACTAATTTCATTTTTGGTAGTGATGGGCCCGCATTACATATGATTTGTTGAGGTACAGAGGAGACAGAACTATTTTGTAGAGATTTGATGGTCTTCCAAAATGTAGCAGAGTTTCCACCACAATTAGAGATTCTTGGTAGTATGCTGATTTAGCTTTCCTAATCATGGCTACACAACTATTTCTTAAATGTCTGAAAGACTGCCAATTTGTACTTGAGTCTGTTTTCCTAGCTAAGACCCAGGTATTACCTCTTTTATGGATATGGTCAGACAGCTCATTTGTAAACCAAGGATTATGCCTGTCCTTAATCCTACATTTTTATTGGGGGCATGCCTATCACATACAGTTTTAAAAACATTAGTGAAATAAGAAAGAGTTCGGACTGGGTCAGCTATAGAAGAAACATATTCCAAATCACAGGAATACAGGTCATCCAAAAAAATCTTGCTCATAAAAGTGTCTATAGCTCCCTTTCGATATAATGCGTGGTCTGAACTTTTGCAGACTCACATCTCTAATGCAAGCTATAGCACAGTGGTCACTAACATGTTGGGCAAACACACTACATACTATATACAGTACTTATGAGGTCTATGATGTCAATTAAGGTAGCTTTGGTTGCATCCTTTAAATTGGGTCTGGTTGGTTTGGAGATCAACTGTGTCAAGTTCAACTCAATACATGTTTCCTTGAGCTCATCAGAAACAGGTTTCAACCAGTCAAGGTTAAAATCACCCATAACATCACCCATGGATAGAAATCCGATCAGACAGTTTATCAAGAGCACAAATGGGCACAGAGGGGGGAAGATAGACCCCTTTAACTAATATATGTTGGTCATTCCCAAGATTTACTTTAAGGGCTAAATATTCAAACTGTTTTGGCACAGAGAATGAGTAAAGAACAGTTACGGAGAAACAGTTCCTGATATAAACAGCTAAACCACCCCCTTTTTTAACTCTGTCTGTTCTATAGATGTTAAAACCACTTAAAAACACTTCTGAATCGGTAATAGATTTATTTAGCCAAGACTTAGTGATAATGAAGATGTCTGGGTTTGTCATTTGTGACCATACATGTATAAGATCAATTTTTGACATATGGTTCCTTGCATTGATGTGGAGTAATCCATTTTCAGGTTTATCTGTCAGAGTTTGACAGCACATGAAGTGATGCAGAAACTAAGAAACAATGAGAAATGAAATCCAGAAAAAGAACCAAAAGAGAAAGACAAGTTCTACACCTCACTTGAAAATCAGACATAAGTGCAAAAACAGGGATACAAAGAATAACTAATAAAACAGAAATATATGCATATACTGAACTGTATAGAACAGCCTGCATACTAGACCTGGGTAAAACGTACTTGCAAATAATTTTTAGCATTTGTTATAACCCTGCCCAGAGTATCGAAGGGTGGAGCAAGAATGTTTACAACTTATACAATAAAACAGAATCACACTATCTTTTAGGGTTAACAGCTCTTCAAGGCAGGGTGTGTATTATTTTTTCCTCAAGGTAGATATGTAATGGAATGAAACAAGCACCCCCTCCACTACCACAACATCAAACCAAACCAGTTCCACCACCAAATCCCAGAAAATACCATTCAACTTTCACTTTCACGATGATTTCTGAAAGTGCACTGGATTGAATTTGTGAGTTTGAGTAAAATAAGATTAATACAACTAAAATGCTGGTTTTAGTGTATTTGTATTCCAATTGTTAGTCATATTTCATGTAAATATAACATAGAACAGGCAAGTAAAGTCTTATAGAAGTATTACAGGAAGATTATTGTGATTTTTCATTCAGTTTCTACCGAGATTGAACGCCACATTGGACTCTCATAATGTTTAAACCAGTTGCAACAGGTTTGGTGGTTGTTTTGTTAAACAGAAAAAGTTGCATAACAAAAGCCATAACGTTGCACTCAGTGCCTGGATTTCACTGCAAATATGCCTATAATATTCCATTAATATTCCTATACTGATTTATAGTGTCTCTGCAGTACTCAGGAGTGAGTTTCTAGTGACCATGTTGTACTATATGGTATTTTTTTATTCCAGGATAGCAAAGTGTAGACATACAGTATATACCAAAATACAACAGGCATAACAACACTTTGTCTCCCACCCCCCTCCCCCCCTCCTTTTGTTTTTTGGTCTACATGGTATTTTCGGTAACACTATAATATACCTATAGGAATTTAAAGTGTCTCTGTGGTATTCACTAGTGAGTTTAGCATGACCTTATTGTACTTTATGGTGTTTTTATCATTCTATACTGGCTTATAGTGTATATGTGGTACTCACTCCCGAGTTTACAGTGACATTCCATACTTTAATTTATTAGTCAATTGATATATTAATGCATTGACTTACAGTAGCTAAGCAGTATTTGTATAGTATGTTTTTCTGTCGATCCATTTTATCAGTGATACAGTGATAAAAATGGTCTTAAAACAGGAAAAGTAATGATTTGGATAAATTTGTAACTAATCTAGGAGCTAAAACAACATTTCATTCAGCTATAGTCAAAGCCGAAGGGACTAGATTTTAGATAGTTAATTGCTAGTTAATGTTTAATTATTATCATTGATTAACCACTATATAGATATATCAGTTAGCTACTCACTACTTATAAGCGGCTGTTACTATGCTGATAAGTGATTAAGCAGTAATTCATGAATCAAGAACAACATTGTAAAAACTGATAGTATAATTAAGCATTATGCCACAGTTAATGTATTCATTATCTCTGTTGGACACAGGTAATTACAATGCTGAATCATGCAGTATGCAAAAGAAATAACTTGGGAACATACCAGCAGTTACATGTTAGTTCTGTTAATTACACTAATCACGCGGCTCCAGTTGCTCCGGCCTGTTCATGTTGAGCATCCTGCATCATCATCATCATCAGGCTCAGCAGTTGTCTTTATGTTTTGAATATTAAGTAATCCTTACTGATTGTTACGTGACCATTACATACTACTCTGTGTGCAGGGCACACATGTTGGAGGGTCACACGCATTACTTAGTAGTAATAATAACAATAATAATAATAATAATGATAATTATAATAATAAAGGTAGAACAACACATTTATAAATATTATTATACTACTATTATTAGTTTGTTGTTGTTGTAGTAAACAAGTACGGATCAGTTTAGGGTATTATTAAGACATATATTATATTGTATTATATTATCATTATTGTTGTATTATTACATTGCTTTATTGGTTTGTTCTTCATTGCTTGATTCATTCTTTCTTCCACTGAAAAAGCCTCTATTATTGACCACAACATTTGGTTTTACTGTATTTCTAATATTTGGCAGCAGATGGCGGGACAGACTGAGACCCGGGGGGCCCTGAGGGTCCTGATCCTCTTCAGCCTCCTCAGCCTGACTGAAGTGTTCGGTAAGAGACATTCTAACACATTCCTGTGTCTTAAAGAAAACAAAAATCAACACCCCAAATGAATTGAAGACACAGTTTATCTGCTCAATTCAGTGGCATAGGCATTAGGAAGCCATCATTTCCGTCAACCCATTGGTTGAGTTTACCCTCTGTCAGCGTATGTTAAGTTACTTCATAAGCAATCTTGAAGGAATATGGCTTTGATTTTGAAATATGTTGAAGTAACCATCAATACATCTTGCTTGGCTTAATTTCACAAAAATCCATTCCGTATTTTATACAGTACATGAACAAAAAAATTAGTTACCAGACTACACTGCCCAGCGGGCATTTAGCTAGTTGGAATGTTCCATCTCCTGCAAAGGGAACAAGCTACGCTAGCTAGCTAGCTAGCTACAACTATTAAACTATTGTAAAACTATTGTCAGTTCCTATCATGAGGCTGAACTCAGACTTTAGCGAAGTCCCAAACTGCATCTGAACAGATGAAACCTGCCATGAGACAGTCTGCTCCCTGTTGGATGATCAGCTGCTATAGTTGGTTCATTCAACATTGTAGTGCTCCATAAAGAAACACTTTTCTGGAAGTTTCTACACCATAAAAATAACAGGAAGTGCAAATGATCTAAAAGCTTATGCTACATAGTGAGCCAAGGTGAATCTCAACACCATTTGTTGCTTTGTTTAGTTGCAGAAGACAGACTACTTTGCGTTAGCCACTTAGCCCCTAGTCAACCATGGGAAGGCTTTGGCCTACGCTTCTGCTCCAGCTCACTATATAGGCAGTTGCTTAGGTCAGATAGCTGGCGGGGGCAGTAGAGTGCCTTTTATTCTATTACCTCCTCCTTGGACAACGCAGTATCACGCTCATCCTCTTTACGGACTTCACGTCAGTTCATTTCCTGTTTATAATGCCTTCTACGCTATCTGTACATTAGCCGTGGGTTTTACTCTTTACTCTTACTCCCAAGGCTGATACATTTGGCAGCGTAACCAAGTGTTTAAGTGTTCAGCAGGAGCAAATGAGGGCATCTAGGGGAGGATCGGGATCGGCCCAGAAACCTTCTGTCAGAGATGATCAGCACCAGCCTGACTGTAGACCTGACCTAGGCCGCTTGCATTCTTTTGGTCACTACCCAAAGCTCATGACCATAGGTGAGGGTCAGAGCCAAAATCAAGAGCTTTGCTTTCTGTTTGAGCTCTCTCTTCACCACCACAGTCTGATACAACACCACATTACTGCAGCCACTGCATCTAAGCGGTAGTCAATCTCACGATTCCTCTTACCCTCATTGGTGAATAAGACCCGAAGATACTTGAACTCCTCCACCTCGGGCAGCTGCTCCCCACTCACCTGGACAGGAGGTGCTGATCCACATCCTGACTGTCACACTCTGCAAAACACTTCAGTGCACAGCAGAGATCACAGTCTGATGAAGCCAGGGGACGACATCCTGACATCTGCAAACAGCAGAGATGCCACCCAAATATCACCAAAATGGCTCAGCTGCACCTTAATACCCCGTCCATGAATATCACAAACAGGAGACGAGACAAGGGGCATCCTTGTCGAAGTCTGATACCCACCTTGAACAAGCTTGACTTAATGCCAAGAATGCAAACAGCTCTTGCTCTGAGTGTATCGGGACCAAATGGCTCGCAGCTGCGGCCCCAGCACCCTATACTGCTGCATCGCCTCCCACAGGACGCCTCGCGGAACAAGATCATAAGACTTTTCCAAATCCATTTGTATGTTTGTGCCATCTTGTGAGGATGGTGTGGAAAAACTAATAAAAAGTTGGTCACAAAAAAAAGACTTTTCCAAATCCACAAAACACATGTAGACAGGACTAGTGAATTCTTATGACCCCTCGATTATCTGACAGAGGGTAAATAGCTGGTCCGCTGTACTGTGAACCGGACAGAATCTGTATTGTTGGGAGGCTGAGCAGTGTGATTCCTCAATAGTTGTAACACACTGTCCAATCCCCCTTTTTGGAAAATGGGAACACCTGCCACTCCAAAGACACGGTTCCTGAAATCCACACTGAACAACACTGAAGAGACATGTCAACCAAGAAAGCCCAACAATATCCAGACCCTGCAGCATTTGCCACTGAGACAGACACAGATCTGATGTTTTCTAATCAGTCTGATGAGCGAAAAGCTGCATGCATTTTTTTCAATTCCCATCTGGACCTCTTATGTTTCCCTCTTATGTGAAACAGATGATGTTTTAGTGCAGTGTGAACAGGAAAAAAAGGATCTGATCTTTCCATATGTGATTTGGACCACATCCATATGGTCCTAAATCTGATACATATCTGATCCACCACAACAATGGAAAGACAGACAAATAGCCAACTTAACAGTCACATCTGTGGTATGCTTCCTTTTGGGAACCAAATAAACCATGGAGGTTGTCATGGTGCCGCATTACAGCCTTCCTCTAAGGCTGTGTACAGTTACTACTGGATGTAGGTAGAAATCCGCAGGGAGTTAGGGATTGGTGGTAAGAGTTTTTAATAGGCCCAATATAGCTTCACCTCTTTTCCAAGCTTGCTTTCTTGCAGCTTTAAGTTAGTCAACTGATCATTTTGTGATTTAGACTGATAAAACAAGTGGATCAAAACCTTGCCTCGTGCAACTTTAATTATAAGAGCAGTCTTAGTCTAGTGCAGGGTCATCTGCAGGTTATCATTCCAACCAAACACTAAACCTGCTGATTTTGCTGATTAGTTATGTCTCTCTGGTTGAATCAGCTGCTGTAGTGTTTGGTTTGTAAAACCTGCAGACTCTTGGCAGTCCATGGCATATAGTTGCCTATACCTGGTCTAGTGTAAGTGTAGTGCAGGTGAGAATAGTGCGAGTCTATAGGTGAGTCTTTTCAGCGTTGAGTACCGTATGGGTGGGTGGGTTCTGGGATGCAGAACTTCCTGCTGATCCTTCTGTAGGTGTCATGGACTTAATTCAACCAAGCATCAGTGATGAGGAGTCCACTTGATAACCCTGATGACATATCACTCTCACCTTCAGGTTTCTAGGAACTCAGAACACATGTAACAGTTACATCACATCCTGTGGATTGGTAAATGTAAAATGTTTCTCAAATTTGCAGAGCTGCATGATGAGTGGGAGGAGCTGAGCCCTGATATCGCTGCGTTGCACCGCCTCAGAGGACTGCCTGAACACATGTCTCATCAAAGCATCAGGAGTCCTTCAGATTTCTGGTATGTTAGTAAATGTCTCCTTCCCGACTCTTAAATGGGCAATAATTGGTTTGGACTGCTCCATAACACAAAATAACCATAATATATATGCAGGGGTCGATAGGATCAATACCAGTGACTCAGCAATTACTCGGCCAGGTGATTAAATTCCTGCCTTTGAAAATTCACTTTCTGAGACTTTGCTGGATGCTTTTGTGGCTGGCAGACCTGCAGCAGAACAGACTTCCATGGACATCGATTGCGACGGGAAAAAAACAAATTACACCAGTGTTACCTTGATAAAGCTCCCTTCCAGAATTTTCTTAAAATCTAGCATACTTTAAGTGTTAATGGTGAGGCTGTCCTTAAGTTTGCATTTGGACTACCGAATGAGCTTTTAACACGCAAACTACCAAAATTCTGTAACTACTAGAATGGAAAATTGAAATTATATGCAAATGTATGAACGGTCATTCTGCTATGGGAATGACCGTGTATACATTTGCATATAATTTCAATAATCAATATAAAATCTAAGAATAAATGGATCTGTAATGTTAGGATAGGTAATAATAAACATCAGGACACAAAATTTAAATTCTAATGAATGTGAAAATGTATTAGTTAATCGACAACCACAGCTATTGTAATTACAAATTCAAATTAGATCAATATTATATTACCATCACAGGAAAAGAATATGAAAATTTGCTAAAGCGTCAGTGAAATTGATGCGCAGTGTTTGCTCCCAAAACAACCCCATGCATTGTTCAAGTGAGCTCACTTAGAGGAGAATACTTTCATTATAATTTTACAGCACGATATTTTTGCTCACTAAAACAAATATTGCTTTCTAAATCAGTTCGTTTTCCCACACTTATGGATCAATTACTCACAGTCAACACATGTAATCTCCACCTACCATGTGCAGCTCCCACACACTACCTTGTGATATTTGTCACAATATATTTTTTGTCCTTTGTTTTGTTTTTCTTGCAGTTTCTCCGCACTTGCCACTGCCTCCTCCTCTACATCTGCTGATATCTACACCGTCTATAATGCATATGCTCAATATGACCGTTACGGCCATTCAAGGTAGAAATACTCAGAACTCTTTTGTGTTTTGTAATTTTAATAAAATAACAATGTTAGAATAAAATATACACACATTTAGGAAAAGTCAAGGTCCTATATTTACATGGGTTTTATTTCAACAGTTATTACATTGCAAAATTTAAAAACGGTCAAAATGACTGCCTTGGTAGCTCTAGTGTTAAAGCGATCACTGTTGAGAGCAGGTATCTTGTGGCTGAGCGAAATTACAGCAACACAATTGTTTTGATTCACTGTTTGCTCTGAGGGCGCCCCTCCCCGTACAAAACGTACAAAACTATGATGGCGATGCTTCCTGAACTGGCATCAGTCACCCCGTCATTAGAGTGTAAAATATGAAGGAACCTGTGAGGAATATCAGTTAACAACTTACTAGTAAGATTTGTGAAATTATGCTTGGCTACATCATGGCAACGCAGTAGTTGCAGTGCAATCAGTTGCTGCGTTTAGCATTTGGCTAAAAGACACAAACACCATGCGGCCTCCCAACATCTTTGTTCAACTTTCTTCTTATTAGATGAGATAGACATGAACTAAAGTCTGATTACCATTTCATGAGGTCTTTTAACAGGTTTTATTGAATTAAGTGTAATAATAAATTAATGCTATCAACATATTAACCATAATTCTCTTTTAGGGTCGACACTGATCAAAACCCAATGAGTTTGCTGGATGGCTTTCAAGAGTGTGATAACTTCACAACTTGTGTCATTCAAAAGGAGCAGGTAGGTGGATTTTTACATAAAAATGAGAAGCAGCAATGAGTTTGGAAGAGTTGAAATCAACGAGACCTGAACCCAAATTTGATGTATTTACTTAGACATATATATTTTTGTTTCAGGAATTTGATAACTTCTTGGCACACATTGATAAACAAAAGATACAAGACTGGCTGCTAACTGCTTCAGAGATTTCGCACAGCTACAGCAGAAAACTTCTGGTCATGACTAATGAAGAAAAGTCGACGCATGACAGAGTCCGACAGGACTACAACATGGATCCTCATTATTCAGTGATAGTCAGTAAAGCCTGTCTACACAATGACTCATGTCTACCAGAAGCAGACAGCTACACAGTGGTGAAGATATTTGGAAGTGTTTCAGAAGACGGACAAACTGTTTATGGTTACTCCGGCTCATCACTAGCAGAGCTAATCTTAAAACCATCGCTGGAAGCAGCACCGGTTTTCTCCCTGGATGGCAACACGACCACAGCCTTTCAACGTGACTTCATTCGCGGTTTTATGATCCATGGCATTAAAGCGGTCTTGGAGACTAGCCAGGACAATCAACAGGTTTACCAAGTCATGAATCAAATTAATGAAACCGATTTGGTTTCGAGGTACCGTATTCCGAAGAGACCAGTTGATCACACCACACAGTATGACAACCAGCAGATCCTCATAATGGAAGACGATCCTGTTGTTAGAAAAGCCGCAGCTTATCTTTATGAGAAGCACCCTGCTGTCAGTTCTGTCTACGTTCTTGATGAGCATCAAAAACCCAAACTGATTCATGGTGACTCGGTGCCTCTGTCAGAGGACAGCCGACTGGTACTCGTAGGCCACGGGACGAGAGACGACACAGGAAAGTTGAGACTGGCAGGGTACAATGCCAAAGATGTGGCTGAAATCATTGGACGAACCTTCAGAGTCGGCGACCAAATCAAAACAACAAGTGTGGTGGCCTGTGAGGTTGGATCAGATAAAGAATTCATCGAAACCCTGTTGAGAGAGATCCATGAGACTGCCCACATCGAGACAGAGCTGCACCTGAGGGACACTGTGCTCCAGGTCAGGCACACAGGGGAGAAAATCACCCAAGAAATAACCCCAACTGGACTGGAGTGGAGACATAAAGATGACAGTAAGAAAGTGGTGGCAACCCTGGATAGGAATGGAGATGTAATCATTAGAAATCAGCCAGGCAATAAAGGAGAACCCATTTTTACCAATGAAAAAAACATTCTAGTTAATCAAAGGCCAAAAAATCGTTTTCTGGAGTACAGAAAAAACTGGCCAAATGATCCACGGACATTTATTGATGCTGATGTTTTTAAAACATTGAATCAAAATGAGGCTGTGGATATAAAAAATGCCTGTGATGAACTTGAGGCACTGACCTGGGGAATCTTTCACTCAGACCGTCCCCACCCCCGGAGAATTGATACCAACAACCTACAACAAATTGGAAATAAATATGTAATTGGAGAAAAAGAACAAAGTGGTAACATAAAATGGATAGTAGATGACCATCAACTAAGAGATGTTCTTTCTAACTGTTATGAGATTACATCAGGGAAAGATGTTTTGAATGTTATTCGTCACTATGCAAAAACTGGAGAAAATAAGCCCACATACTTGATGGTAAATGACTGGATATATGTGGTTGATCCCCAAAATTTGTATGTGTATCCAGTTGGAAAAAAGCTTGACAACAATCAAATACAAAGTGAGGATAAAATTAGTGAAGTTAAAGTTTGTATTATTAAACAAATAGACAAACATAAATACAGGGACATACAAGAAAACGTTCTCACTAATAATGTAGAGAATGCCAAAGAGAGTTATGTTCAATATGTGAAAGATACTTTTCTAGGTGAACACACAACTCGCCCATCTCTGTCTACCGAGGCATGGTACAACACATACTTCACAGCATCAATTATATCTGAGTCTGCCAGAAATTTCCGGACATTTCCTCTGGTCCTTATGGCCCTGGATATGGTCCAAAGCACAGACAATAATATCAGAGAGAAAGGATTCAATCTTTTTTTCAATGACCACCCAATGGCAAAAGGGGGAACTTGGATTGACCCAAGCAGGCGCGGGTTTAGTGGCTCATCCACATCCAAAGGCTCTATCAAATTACAAAATACAAAGTACAAAAAATTAATGCATTGCCTTCAAAACCTGATAAAGGCAGAAGCCAAAATGTTCAAATCATGGTCAGAAACAAACAACGATGTAGTTTCTCGCATTTCTGACATTGCAGTACAAAATGGGGTATTTGAAGCAAATTCACTTGAACAAAGTAATTTTGAAAGTGATCACGATAATTTAAAAAAAAACATTCAACAACAGCCAACATCGTCTGGAAATAGTGAACAGACACCAACATCTGGCACTTTAGGAGGCTTGGATGATGGCGATGTAACGTTTCGAGACTTAAATTCTGCCTCAGAATCTGAAAACTCCTTCAAACTCGCATCATATTACTCCAGAGCATCAGCATCATTTGCTGAAGAAATCCACAATCAACTGAAGGCAAAATATGGTGATCATTTGTCAGGAATACACCTCAAGGAGGGCAGTGCCAGGATGGAGAATGGACAATTCATATGTCTGATATCTGAGGACATTAATGCCGAACCTGCTGAGTTTAGGGTCGACTTAGCTCCCGAGGGCCAACAGTACAATGAAAAGCTGTTGAAGAGCATTGAAGCAGCAGTTCATGACCTGGAGATGCAGGGTTCACTCTCCTCCCATCAAGTCAACAAGCATGTAGAGCATGCTGGAACTGCTGTTGGGGCACTGGGCCTCATGCTAGGGATGAAAGGAGCTGTTCGTGCTTTTGAACAGGGAGACATTAAGGATGGTGTAATAGCATCTTTGCAGACAGTACATGGAGTAACAGGTATGACAATGGCTTTTGTTGCAAAACAAGCTTTGTCTTCAGAGACCAGGGTCGCCAAAGCTGTAGTATCAGTCATGGAAAGCCCTGCAATGAAGGCCGGTATGAAAGTTATACCAGTAGTGGGGATTGGATTTGGAATATACAACATTGAACAAGACTTGGAAAGAGGTGACACGTTGGGAGTTATTGATGCAGTCTTAGATATTGGAATGGTTGAATTGGATGTTATTGAAATGGTTCAACCTGAACTGGCACCATTTATAGCGCCTATAACCGTGGCTCTATCTGTAGTCCGAATGGCTATTGATGATATCTATATGGGCATCCAGAATGAACTTCAGAGCCTCCCAATGGATGCAGGAGTTTTGGATAAAATACAGGCTTTTTTTGTTGGCTTTGGGAAAGGCCTTTTGCAATTTGAAATTTATGTGGACAGCTTTTTTTACGATTGGCATTATGAGGAAATTGAAGAGGGACATAGACTTGTTGCACAAATATCAGACTATCACAAGTATTATACAGTTACAAAGGAACAGGATGGAACGAGTGCCATTGATTTTAGTGGTGGTGACTCTTCTTGGAATGGAGGGGGTATAAGCTTTTGCCTTGCAGACCAGGGTCAGTCTGAATTCTGCATGGATTATTTTGAATCTAGCAATGAGAGTTTTGGGAAAAGATGTTGGAATATTGATACTCAAGGGAGTAAGGATATTATTCTTGGCCTAGGAGAGTCACATCAGTTAGAATACAAGACACTACAGAAAAAAGTTCTCATGTTCATACCAGCTGGCTCTGTGACAGTGGTTTCAGGTTATGAAGCCGCATCATATTCAAGATACGGGACATACAAGGGCAATAGAGAATCAAATCGTTTTTTTGCTGTTCAGAAAGCAGAGGACAAACATGTGATTGAAATCATGTTAAGTTACCATTACCAGCTTTATGGTGAACCAGGCGATGACACATTCTTTCTTGGTCCCCAGAAAAGCTATGTAGAGGGCTCTGGTGGCAAAGACACCTATATTATTCCTGACAAAGGAGGGAAAACCATCATCAACAACTATGATCCTGCCAAATCACCAGATACACTTAATTTTAGTGTTGATTACAGTCAGATTTCTGTGTCTAAATCGGGAAATGATGTTGTTTTAAGGTACGAGGACAGCCACACTGTAACAATACAAAACTGGTTTTTAGGGGAATTATATCGCCACATGAACATGATGTCAGGAGATGGAGTCTTGTTTGAGATTTCCTCCATGGTGATTTCCTCTGTCCAGCTAGTGGCCAGAGGAATTAACAAAATGTCTAACAACCACGGTGGGACAGTGGACGCATCACAGCCACTCCTACATACTGTTACAAACATTTTTGGGTCTTCATACGATGACACACTAATAGGAAATGGAGAAAAGAATTTGATGGATGGAGGGGGAGGTCGAGATCGTTTGATTGGTGGAGAAGGAGAGGACATATACATGGTGAAAGACAGAAAAAAATCTTTGGTGTTGATTGAAAATTACTCCAGAGACAATGAAACAGACCTGGCCATCATAGAAGCAAATCTCCACACCTTTAAAGTCAGGGTGGAAGATGATGATCTCATTCTGAAGCCTTTTTATGACGATACAGTTGATGAATGTGAAGTGACTTTAGTGAACTGGTTCCGATCAGAGGCAGACAGACACTTGCTTGTCATCACAAAGGATCTGGTCACTTTCGCAATCTCGGATAATAAGTCTGACTGCATGCAAACTGACCCATTCACCAAGTGCATAAGAAGTCACAGCATTGACTACAGAAACTCCCCATCTGCTCTGGTGGTGGACCTTGAGAAGGACGAGGCCTTCCACAGCGTGACAGAGGTTCGAGGATCCAAGTTGAATGATGTCATCCAAGGGAATAAGGAACGCAACACAATAGTTCCAGGAGGAGGAAGTGATTTTCTTCAGGGAAGGGGAGGAGGGGACTGGTACGTTGTCACACCAGGCCAAGGAATAAAAACCATCAACAACCAATCACCAGATCAGGCCACAGATGTCCTCTTCCTGAAAGAACAATATCAGTACATAACATGTTCTTGTGAAGGACAGCATGTCATACTATCAGTAAATGGCACAAAAGATGTTGTTTTACAGGACTGGTTTTATTCAAGGAGGAATCAGCACCTGCAGATCCAGACCAGTGATGGAATAACATTTGAACTAATGTCCAACATCAGCAGCTGTGGCGGTTCTTTAAAGCTGCCCATAACTGTTGATTATAGAAACCAGGAACGTAGACTGCTTGATTCGCTCCAAATACAACAGCAGACATGGTCATTTAATTCAGAAGAAGAGGAGGACAATTTTCACAAATTTGACAAGTTTTTCAGAAATAGCAGCAGAGAATCAGAGAGAGTCTTAAGTGGCCTCCAGGGCCTGGCGAAGATGAATCACACTGACTCAGTGATAGAAATGTATGGATCTTCTGGTTTTGACATCATGGTTGGAAACAGCAAAGGGAATTTGCTGGATCCTTACACTGGAGGTGCACTGATGTTTGGGGGTGAAGGGAAAGATACTTACACTGTCAAACATGGGTATGGAAATGACATGATTATTGATAATTTTGCAGAAGATCAAAACCTAGATACTGTGTTGGTTGATATGGATTTCCTTAGTGGTGGCCAAATCACACTGGATGGGGACAAGGAAGATCTGGGTGTGACAATCACTACCAAAGGAGACAACTTTACATTCAGTCTGCTCAAATACAATTATGGTCCTAAATATCAGCACCTAAACTTTCAGAGCTCTGATGGAGTAAATTTTAATTTAAAATTTCTAAACACAACAAGAGGCGGCCCTCTCCTTCAGATGGAAGCTTTCAAAGTGACTCTGACAAACACACAAACACAGGTTGACTGCCGCTTGGATCTTAACTCTCAGAGAAATCTATCAAAGGTACACACAGTGCAAGGTTGTCCCTCGCAGTCCAATCACATCCTAGGTAATGATCAGGACAACGCGCTGATTGGAGGTTGGAAGGATGATGCCTTGGAGGGAGGTGAAGGAAATGACACCTTGATAGGAGGGAACGGAAATGACATTCTGATTGGCGGCTTGGGAGACGACACTCTTCACGGAGAGGACGGAAATGACACCATGATGGGAAACTCCGGCCGGGACGTCTTCATTCCCGGACCAGGGGCTGACCTAGTGGATGGAGGTCCAGGCAGAGACACCGTTGTGTACCAGGGCGATCACGACAAGGGTGAGGGGGTTTACGTCAACCTGCTGAGTGGAGAATGCCGTCAGGCTGATGCCGAGGGGGACGTGTTGAAGGATGTGGAGACTGTGATCGGTACCATCTACTCCGACATCTTGGTGTCGGGTTACGAAGCTGCCCTCCTCAAAGGCTCGGACGGCAACGACATTCTGGTGTCCACCGGTGGAGATTACCTGATTGGGGGTGACGGGAATGACATCTACATGTTGGCTTTCCACCAGGGCTCAGTCACCATTGACAACTGTGCAAAGGACAACGCCACAGACGTTTTGTACTTGCGCCCTGGATCTTCGCCTGTGTTCGACTGCCAGCTTTTGTCTGACAGAGTTCTCCTGACTTTTCATGGGCTAAATCAAACAACTTCTAAGATTACGCTGCAAGGCTGGGTCAGTGATGAAGACGAGTGTGGTCATCTGATGCTGGTTTATACAGAGAAGGTGGTGTCAGTGGACAGGCTGTTGGACAAGTGTCAACCTTAAGACAGAGAGCACTATTCTGGTCATCAGTCATCATTTGGGTCGTCTGCGTCAGTCTCGGTGTCTTCCACGGTATTTTCATGTTACTGATGTGTAGACAAATAATTAGAAGGGTGCGTCACTGAAAATCAAAGAAACAAATAGAAGCAAATGTCAATGAAGAATTAGTTGCCATGAGGGCTGATGCCATGTAGAGTTCAGATGTATTATGGTTGAAATTCTTCTTTAAATCTTTCTAAGAGTACAATAATATTTTAGTCATTGATCTTTATTATTAGTGGTTATCAGTGTTAAACCCACTGCTGGAATGGCGTGAGGGGTTGTAGGCGCATCCACTAGGATGCAACAGGCCTTGGAAAGGGCGGGACCAGGGGTCAGCAAGACACAGATGAAAAAATATGTGTGGAAAGAAAAGAGAAGGGAAAGGAGACAGAGAGAGGCAGCTAGTTGGGTTCAGGAAGTCACAAGAGAGAAGAATTGTCAAAAATAGTTCATGAACTGTATGTAACCTAGAGATCTCATGATATAAGCCACCATAGAGGTTTTGTAAACTTGGTACACTGAAGGGCCTGTGAATTATAGACAACTGGAGACAGGTATATAACCATTAAAGTGTCTGTGTGTTGTATGTTACTGTGCTCTGTACACAAGTGATATATGTATAACAATATAAAACTTTGCATTATGCCTTTTGCTTTGCTTGCAGAAACTAAAATGTATGAAGAAATTATTAAGATATGTACCGCCTGGAATTAAAACCATATGGCAGAGAGTAACAAAGCTTACTATAACCCAAGTGACAATAAGAAATAAAGAACCGCCTATGACTGTAGTCATGTGGCTGATGTATGATAATAAAATTGTGTTTAGTTTAGAGGGGAGACACCCCACAGACGCATGCTATATATATCCAGCCTGCTTGCTGCAAAAATTACTTCGACAGCACTTCTACTTCCTTTTTTTTTTAAGACAGCTGAACCCTCTGAAAGGGATTGTTATGTAGTGGACTTAGCTTTAATAAAAACTCAGAAAGACAAAACCAAGACTCCATCATTCTTTTTATTTTTCCTTTTTTCCTTTTCTCTGAGCCTGGGACCACAGAAGCCTACTGACACTTTCTCAGGGGTAATAGTTTGCTCTCGCCAGGGTGGCCTGTACTTTAAACTTGGTTGGCTAAAATAAAGTCTAGATACAAGGATAGGTCATAAATCTAGCAAAGTAAAACTACTAGCCCTCTCTCTCTAGGCATAGCAAGCCTCCACTGGTGAATTAGTCTTTCAGGACACCCTAGGGGGAAGGAAGAAACTGCATCAGTCATTCATCAGTATTATGTTATTTTACTGTATTATCATCTTTTAATAGTGTGGACAAATGGTGCTAGCAGTAGGAACTTGTTTTCTAGAATGGTGCCTGGATTTCAGCCCAGGCAGCACTCCCAACCTCCAGACCACAGCCTGTAACCCTAACCCTGGATGAAACTTAAGAGTAACTTAACACCAAACCCAAATCCATGTAAAGCCCCCACCTCACTTGACACCAAAGATCAGCCAATAGCAGATGGCAATTTCTGTAGCATGATTTTTACCTTTAGATGTCAGGCTGTATACAGGTTTGGGTTTGATGTTTAGTTAGTCTTTAACAATCAGCTGAAGCTTATTCTACTCTTGAACTCGCAAAGAACAAATTTCCATAGTTTTCAAATCTTGAAGACATTGTTAAATACAAGCATTCGGATGACGTGACGAGTTTGCAATAAATATTTTGTAAGTGAATTTGATAGTGGTCGACAGTTTGAGGAATGAACTCCTATTGTGCTAAGAGTGGTATGAGGCTCACATTAGTAGTGACTGTCCTTTAAGTGGAAATCTTACAGTAATTATAAAAAAGGAAATTGATTAATTATTAGGTTTTTAGATTATTAGGTTGTCAAAATGTTAATCTACTATGACTTTTTTGGTATATGATGAAGACTGAATTTAAAGGTCAATTAGCATAGTCAAATGTATTTGCAGGGGGGAAATAAGTGGGAGAAGGTTTTTTGTAGACTTCTTTCATACTGATTTAAATGCCTGTTATGTGATTACATTTCTATTGTAGGCATTTAGCTGATGCTCTTACTCAGAACAACTGATATGAAAAAATGGAGGAGTCAAAGATTTTTGCTTTCTGAGAAGTGAATTTCTGGTTTTATTTTAATGCAAATATGTCAGAATTTTTTTTAAATTCACATTTAACTGTAATCATCTTTAGATTTGTGATCGTAACATGAACTTCACTGAAATTGTACTAATCATTTTAAGAATCCTTCATGATTATTCTTGCAAATAAAAACATTATTTCAACTATTATTTGTGTACAAATAACTTTTTTCAGAGGAATAGGACCTCATTTGCAAGCTCACTGCAGAACCCTACTTTATATATGTTTATATATTCTTGCAACAGTAACATCACTTTTGTAGCAGTGAAGTTGAGATAATGAAATGAAGATTTACTAAGTTGTTATGGCTAATTTAGTAATTCATCGATGAGGACATGAAGAAAAGATTGTTTTAATTGGACATCTGGATCCTGACATGATCTGTGAGGTTAATTAAACCTTTATTTAACCAGGTGAGTCCCATTGAGATTACAAGATCTCTTTTTCGAGGGAGCCCTGGCCAAGATAGCAGCAATACAAAGTTTCAAACAACATACAAGCAACATTAAAAGCATGTAAAACAAAACATACACACATGCAACTCGTAGAATCATACGTCTAAAAGACGGACTGGAGGAAACAGGTCTAGCTAAGGAAGCAAGTGCAAGTTCCAAATGAATTTGCCTCCAAACCCTTTACTACATTTTTGAACGCCCTAATCGGGATCAGCACATCAAGCTGCAAATCTGTCTGCAAGTGGTTCCAGGCTGCAGGGGCGGAGAACATAAAGGCCTGTTTGCCAAGTTCAGTGCGAACCTTAGGGACAGACAGTAAGAGGGTGTCATTAGAGCGCAAACAATAATTACTGGTTTTGAGTGAGATATACTCACACAGGTAAGAGGGGAGCAGCCCGAGGATGGACTTGTAAATAAATATGTACCAATGCGTGAGTCTGCGCAAGGCCAATGAAGGCCACTGAACTCTGGCATATAGGGTCCAATGATGAGTGAGAGCTTTGCAGCCTGTGACAAACCTCAGAGCGCTGTGGTATACAGTATCCAACCAATGCAAGCACTGGGCAGAGGCGTGCATGTACAACAGATCGCCATAATCAAGCAAGGGCAGGAACGTAGCCTCAACCAATTTTTTCCTGGCAACAAAGGAAAAGCAGGATTTATTTCTAAAATAAAAACCTAGCTTACGCTTCAGTTTCTTTACTAAGTTTTCAGTGTGAAGTTTAAAAGTTAAACGATCATCAATTAAAATACCTAGATACTTGTATTGTGACACCAATTCAATCTGACTGCCCTGCAAGGTTACAATGTCAGGAAGAGGAGCTCATGTCTTTCTGGCATTAGAAAACAACATCAATTTAGTTTTTGCAGCATTCAACACAAGTTTCAGACAACTTCAACAACCGTGACTCTACAATACCAAAGGCAAACTGCAAATACTCAAGTGATTGAGCAAGGGTGGCACCGCAGCAGTAAATTACAGTATCGTCGGCATAAAAATGAAACAGTGCATTAGGAACATTTTGACCCGGGTTGTTAATATAGATAGTAAACAAAGGTGGAGCCAAAACAGCAACATGTAGTACACTGGAGGAAGTGCCATCAAATTTGACACATTGTGTCCTTTCAGAGAGGTAATTTTCAAACCAGCCAACAGCCTGCTCAGACAACCCGATATTGAGCAGCCGTTGCTTCAGGATGAGGTGGTCAACTGTGTCGAAGGCCTTCGAAAGATCAATAAAAAGAGCGGCACAGGTTTTTTTGTGATCCAGTGACTCAATTATATCATTGACAACCTTTAGGGATGCCGTGATGGTACTGTGTTGTTTTCTGAAGCCAGACTGGTACAATGAAAGGATATTATTAGCGTTGACAAGACGGTTAAGTTGGAAATAGGCCTATAATTGTTTAGTGATGTAGGGTCCCCCCCTTTTGACAGAGGGAGAACATGGGCAGATTTCCACATTTTTGGGATGACATTTTGAGAGACAGTGAGGTTAAAGATGCTTGATAAGGGTTTAGCAATAGAATCAGCTGTAAGTTTAAAAAAATATGGTTCCAGATTATCTGGACCTGCAGGTTTTTTGGTGTCCAGTGAAAGAAGAGCTCTGTGAACTTCATCAGCAGAGAAGGGAACAAAATAAAAGGACTGACCCTCAAAAATACAATCAGCAATCATGTCTGAGGAAGGCAAGGTTTTTAAAGGCAGGGACTGGTTAAACAGAGAGGCAATGAAGTGCTCATTGAAACATTCCAGCATAGCAGATTTATCAGAAATGGATCTGGTGTCCTTGACAATGCAAGGAGGCAGTTCATTTCGAATATCATTGGCCGAAATAGATTTGATAGCTTTCCAGAATTTCTTGGGATTATTCAAATTGTTAGTCTCAAAACTGAAACTCGTCTGGTAAATGAAGTGAAACGATTGCGTAGTTGCCTAAAATGGAGCCAATCGGCCTCAGTCCCTGTTTTCCTAGCCTTCGCCCAGGCCAAATTTCTCTCATGGAGTAACTTAGCCAGATCAGGGGAAAACCAAGCGTTGTCTCGTCCCTTCACTCTAAACCTTCGTACAGGAACATGTTTATCCACTATATGCGAAAACCAATTTTCAACATCATCAATAAGATCGATTTTTTCCCAGTCGTGGTAGAATAGATCATGTAAGAAACCTTGTTCAGAAAAGTGTTTCATATCTCGTTTTCTAACAAAGCGAGGCTTGGACTTGGGAATTTTGGCGTTTCTAATTGCAGCAATTACACAGTGATCACTAACATCGTTTGCGAAAACACCAGTCTCAGAGTACTTGTGGGGAGCATTAGTTAAAAACAGATCAATTAAAGATGATTTCTCTGGGTATTTGGGGTTAGGGTGTGTGGGGCACCCGATAATTTGGGTAATATTTAGTGAGCTACAGAGATCTTTAAAACTGTCAGATATAGATATCCCAATTTAGGTCACCTGTCAGAATGATCTCGCTGTACTGCAGCTGTGATAGTAACTGCGAGAGCGTTGGGAGTGCATCAGCAACAGCCGACGGCGGTCTGTAGCACCCAACTATAGTGAAACAAAACCCTTTAGATATCTCAATATTTAGGGCCAGAAACTCCAATTGTTTGCCGACAGATTTAGAGAGCACGACATTCACATGAAATTTGCTTTTTACAAAAATAGCTACCCCACCCCCTCTCTTGGGGCGATCAGCTCGATAAACATTATACCCGCCAATAGAGATAACTTTATCCGTAATAGATTTAGTGAGCCAGGTTTCAGATAGGACAATAACGTCGGCATCAGTTGATTTAGCCCAGATACATAATGAATCAATTTTAGGGAGCACACTACGTATGTTCAGATGAATAACACCCAGACCAGATCTGCACTTAAAGTCAGCCGGAGTATTACAAACCTTAATGTCAGTGTCAGCTGGGCCAGGGTTAGGCTGCACATTACCGGAGATTAACAATAAAAGAAAAATCAGATATCTCTGTTTTGTAACACTGTAGGGCGACTCATTTTTAGAATGTATCATGTTAACAAAGTCAGCAAGAGAATTCTCAGAAAACACAAAACAGCTTTTCAAAACAGAAAGGCACAGAAGGCGAAGCAAGTCAAAGGAATTGAAAAAGTCCGCATGGGGATGTCTCGGCATCTGCCCGTGCAGTTCATAGGGGAAAGTGCTAGTGAGCGCGCTTGGCACGACCGGCGGAGAGTGCTCCTCCCCTGGTACACTCTCCCGACGATGGACGCTTAACCCATAGTTCCAGAGCGAGAGCGCAATAAGCAACGCAAAAGGAAATTTCATTATCAGTACTGCAATTCAGTTTGCAAGGTTGTGATATAGTTCGATTTGTGAGGCGTTTCAGTAAAAGTGGTTCGATTTGTGAAATAGTTCAGGTCAGTTTATGGGGGAGTCCAGTTTGTAAATGTAGCCTACGTGTGAGTGTGTGTGTGTCGGCTATGGAAGTGGGGAAAGGGGAAAGGAAGAGAGGCACCTGAGTCGGAGGTAGGCCAGCAGCAGAGCAGCGAGCACACAGGGAGGAAGCCAGCAGCGGAGCAAGCAAGGGGAGAGCCACGCGGAAGAGGAGAGGCACCCGATCCGATAGGCCCCAGGATGCAGCACAGGCCTTGATGCAGATGGGATAGGCCCCAGGATGCAGCACAGGCCTCAGTGCAGGTGGATAGGCCCCAGGATGCAGCACAGGCCTCAGAGCAGATTGGATAGGCCCCAGGATGCAGCACAGGCCTCAGTGTAGACTGGATAGGCCCCAGGATGCAGCACAGGCCTCAGTGTAGACTGGATAGGCCCCAGGATGCAGAGCAGGCCACAAGGTAGGTGAGGTAGGGGGGCCTCGGGAATACAGTGGTTTGGGTAGGAGACTCTATGGAAATTATTCCAGCCAGAGAATCATGGAGAGGATCACGTGGCTTTATTTTCACATAGAAGGTTATATGTATTTCTCTGTGTAAGTGCAGGATGTGTGTGTGTGGTCTGAAAATAAGTCAAATAAATATATTACAAAGTGGTCTACATTATTTAGTAATAAACCAACAATAATAATTCTATTACTGCACTAATTTACAAGGGCTGAACATCTAAAACCACATTCACTGAAATTAGGAAATCAATCCACCAACTCTAATATGACATAGGCATATTACAGGGTTAATAAGCCGAAATACAAATAAAAGTGAAAGACAATTATGTCTACAAGCATAAACTCAATCCAACTGCAGTGTTAGCCATAGACATAGACACATGTAAAAGCAACTGCCAATTAACCAAATCAATTAAGCAGACAGCGTTGCAGAGACAGAAGCCTCGTTAAAATGTTGAAATCTAAACTGTCAGTTTCTCCACAAATATAAAGATAATGAACATTCCTGAAAACTATGAGCATTAAAACAACATGTGAAAGGACTTACATGGTTTCATGAACGCACACACTGAACTTGAAGAAGAAACAAAGGTAAATCCACCTGGAAGGCTTCTCACTGCAGGAAACAATTAACAGTCAATTAACCGCGTAGCTCCCGATGCGCGAGTCCGTGGCTCTGACGTCATGCCGGGAACGCGGACAGGCTTTTCTACATGATCAATCAAATTTACATTCTCTATAAATGTGTTTCCCTGGCAGTGTGTCCTCTGTTTGTCCTCGGTAGACGTTGTTTTCCATGAAAGGAAATTATCATGGGAGAAATTTTCTTAATGGCTCGTTCATTATTGACCATTCTGTTACTTTACCCAAAGAGAGACAATTTTGAGGAGCTTGGAAGAGCTTTTGATGGAGAAAGAAAACAAATGGAAAAGAATAACCAATTAACTTCTCATTGATGTTTTTCATTTTTTCTCTTGATCAGACCTTTACGGGCATTTTGATCCTTTTTGGGGGCTAATTTTATTGAACTATGAAATAATACATTTGCGCTGCATATTGGCAAATAAACACTCAATTTGTAGCACTAGGATTAGTTTGAACTTGTTTCCCACTGCTGGAAACTGGCAGCAGGAAGTTCCAGAGGACTCTCTGTCCGTCTTCACCCTCCTGTTGAGTTTTTTTTTTTTTTTTTTTACCATGTTTGTTGTTTTTGTTGTTGCTGCAGTGCTTTGTATTGGATGACATTTTCTTCTGCTGGCTGCGTGGTTCCAACATTTTCAACTGTTTGGGGGTGCTCATGTTTTCTGACCAAAGACCGCTCCGTTTTTCTCTCCCAGAATGCACTGCAAAGAATCGTCATGTCATAGTCTCCTACGCATCACCTACTACGGGACAGTAGGCGCATTCACCTATGAAAACATGACGAGAACTCATAACTATTGGGGGTATTTTTTGCCGCTTTATTTTCACTTTCACTGAAATTTTTACCCCGAGCCGCTGGGTGAAAACATTTCTGACCCTGGAAACACAGTTATGATTTTGAGCTATGATGATTTTGAGAGTGTGGAGATACACTGATGATTCTGAGGGTGAACATATTACCCACAGGAATCTTTAAAGTCAATGAAACAGCATTTTGAGAGCATCTTGGCTTCTGTAATATAATATACTTCCAGTTGGATGTTGGGGCGGGACATAATACAGGGAGGGATCAATCAAAAGTGTAAACCAATAGGGTGTCAGTATCAGTTAGGAACTCTTTCATGTTTATTTTATCATTCCTGATTTTTGGTTTGGTTGTTTTTATCGCTTTGTTCGTACTGTGAAGCACTTTCTAACTTGAAACTTGCGCTATAAATAAAGTTTATTATTATCATTATTTACCAAACCACAGCCAGACGACAGAGCCAATACAGAGCAAACAAAACCCAGTCTGACACACAGCTAAGAGTTTCAAGAACCTGCTGCTTTATTGTCCTTGATACTGGCGTTACAGCGTGAAAGAGAAGCAAAGAAGAAGGAAAGAAGAAGAAAAAAAACATCAACTAACTGGATTTCTGATACAGAAAATACAGCGTCTACGGAATGAAAACTGAGAATTTTTTTTTTAAAGAGAAAAACACAAAACTTGAACACACACACACACATACACACTCAGCAATGGTTCACCAACACACTCCTTTTAGTGTGTGGAGGAATGGGTTTGGTTCATGCGTGCTCCTGTCTCATAACATCGTCACAAAAAAAAAAAGAAAAAAAAGAAAAATCACACAAAGGCATGACATTATTTTCATCAGAAACAAAACGTGATGGAGGCTCACAAAGGGACAGTCTCCAGGTCGAGGATTTGGACCAAACGCGCCGGTAAAGCCTTCGTCCGCTTCTTCACCTTCTATTATCTCTTTTTTAGTTTTGGCTTCGGTTCTGTTCGTGCCTGAGAAACTGTCCCAGAGCGTGTGAGCCTGATATCTAGCAAAAGATCTGTTCCAAAAGGAGCTCTCTACCATCTAAAAACACACTGACACCGCCTCATAAGAAGACTGCTAGCACACAACTGAAACAAATGATGGTATTTTTTTTTTTAAAAGAATAGAGAGTAGCTTAAATCCTTGGTTGGAGGAAAAAAAAAAAAAAAACACTTGCAGACATAATCCTCTAGATTTTAGAGATATTTAATGATCTCCAGGTGATGATTTCAAAATCGATCTATTCCTATTTGAAGATACAGTCAATCATCAGCTGAAGCCTCAAAATCAAACCGATAGAGGATTTCATTCCAAAACACGATATATATAAAATTTTAGGAATAAAATCAAAATACCACCTGAAATTCATCCGACAATATTTCAAAAACACAGAAGACTCCACCCTCCAAACTCTAGATGCCACTTGAGATGCCATAACTTTAAATCATAACCCATAATGTGCTTTACGTTCATGCCAGAAATAAATCCATTAGAGTTCAGAGATTTTTTTTTTTCTTTTCCT